>NW_028248256.1:0-158559 GCF_964263255.1 Lissotriton vulgaris | reverse complement strand
CTCATTTCATATTTACCGTATATTTTTTGTTTCATTCTACTGTATTTACATACATTACCAAATAAACTTTAATTTTAAACTTAAAACAACTCATGTAACTTCTAAAACGGGGGAACGTATTGACAAATCCTACCTTGAAAAAGCAGCTCGATGTTGCGAAACATGTGTCAGCTGAAATTATTTACATGATGAATTTTGAACTTCTTCTGATAAATTATATTATATCTAATAGGTGGTGTTACCAGGGCGGAGCATATGGCTTGGGAGGCGCAATAGGTAATGAGAAGTCCATGGGAAGAATGGCGGGGAAACCATTAGAAGGACACAATGATATAAGAAGCAATCCCTACATGAATGCTGGGCATGGGGAGTACAGCCGAAGATCATGCGTGCGAATAGCAGACCCTCCAAGGATTGCTGTAATAGGGTGTTTTTGACACATGTACCCAAATTTATAAATTATAAACAACACAAGGGGACCTAGGGAAACCAGAGATGCCCTAGGGAATAAAGCTATTGATTGGATAAGACGGGTGAGGCAATGCCGCTCAATCATAAGATCAGACATACTAGATGCGAAGTGCTGCCTAGCGAACAGAGACTCAGCTCACATCATACTGGATCTGGTCTCTAGAGAATTGATAGAGGGGTTGGTTAACTTGGAGCAACACGCCCTGCCCGCGACCAAATCACAAATCCAGATCAAATTCACGCCCCAAGTGTACTATCGCCTACCCATGGGATTCAGGTGAGGCAGGTGGTTAGACGGAGGGAGGGAGACAGAGAGTTCCAGATTCTAGTGGCGCTATCAGAGAAAGACTGGTACATGTATCGTGGTCGACTGAAGGTGACCGGCGGGGTCCAGGAGGAGGGAGCAGTCCTCTCCCTCCTGCTACCAAAAACAATCCACAGCTCTGCGCAGTAAAGTGTTAAAGGTGGAGTAAAATCCAATAGTAAATAACATTCTGTATATGTCAGTCAGTCAAATTACTTTTATTCGATAAATTAATATCATAAAAAGACACGATACAATTATACAGAAGATTATTTACACAGCATACACCATAGACAACAATAATTTTCTTTAAAAATATTTTGGCATAAATATTTCATAAAAACAAGGTAAAACTGCAATAGACTCTATTACCTATCATATCTTCATTGGTGCCGTGATATGGACAAAAAATAAAATAAAATTCATCCTAATCCAGGTTAGCTAACGTAGGTGGCGCACTGATACTCCTTTTCCTAATTCGTACAGCGGCTACTAAGAAGCTCGCAACAGAAAATATTATGCGATGAGTATTTAGTAGTTGAAGATACAGAAGGGCTGGCCTAACCTGTGTAAACCCAGCCTCCCTCAGAATAGGCAGCAAGAACTTCTTCCTAATATCACTATAATAATCGCAGAACATAAGGAAATGTAAGGTGTCCTGCGTCAAGAAGTCATCACATCTACAAGGACTGACCTAATCTGGGGTGCACCAGTTGTGAAAGCAACCTAGCTAAAAGTGAATCAAATTAAAACGAAATCTGGTTAACCCCTTGCGTGCGGGGCGTATTTTCCGCCTGTGCTGACTCCGACTTGCGCAGGCGGAGTCATGACGGAACGGTTCCGTCATCAGCACAGCTCACCCGTAGCTGATGACGGAACCGTTCTGTCATCAGCACGCAAGGGGTTAAAAGGTGCCGATGATAGGGGCGGTTCACTATAGTGACATAGAGTTCAGGTCCAGGAGAGCTAACTAAGGCATAGTTCGCTCTAACAGTTGTTTTCCTAATTTCTACCTCCTCTCTCTCCAGGGAAAACAAGTTCATCATAGCATTTTTTGTCTGTGAGACGTCAATTCTTGTTATAGTCTCCGGGGAAAAAAAAAGCTCTGGGACGCCCTATTTTTTCAAAGCTATATTTAATATAAGCGAGCCAGGGAATCTTGCTGACGTTATCCAGCAGGAGACAATCTTTAAGTATAGTATGATTTAGGGAGATTTCTTGGTTGAGCCAAGTCTTCAACCAGCCTGTTAGAGGAGCTGTTTTTATCAAATCAGTTACATATCCCACCCCCAACTCAGTATGAATCGAATAGGTGGGGGTGGATATGGAAAACAGGCAAATATTAAAAAATCAGCAACGCAATTTTCATTTTGGAGGCACCCAATAGGGAAGAGGTTAATTCAGAATATAACTAGACAATGAGTATGCGTAACATGAGCCCTCTATGTACCTTATCCCGCCATAACAAATTAACCACTAACCTTGGGTTCCTCAGCAGCGCTTCAGAGCCATGTCAGGGGCAACAAACCCTATAGAGATGCAAGAATAACACAATACAGTAAATTGACTGTGGCTACTGCACGATTCTCTGTACCAGGTCTTACATTGGTTACAAAACATGTTCATATTTGTCTTTGTGATATTCTAAATAAGGTAACTAAAAAAGATCCTGCCTGTGGACAAGAGCTCCATGACATTCATTTAACCACCCAGTGCAGCCCTTGTAGCCCAACCTGTCTTATGTAACTCATCCTGTACATTGCTTTACACATTGTTGGACTTGGCCTGTCTGGTAGGTCCGCCCCTGAAGTTTGGTGCTTAGTATATGTGTCCGGGGAATGGTGATTCCCCCTCTGAGTGTGTGTGTGGTGAGAGAGACCTGCCTCCCATAGGAATGCATGGGGAATGTATGTGGCCCTGGTAGTTCCTGATGCGTGGGGGCGTGCCGGGTCGTGTTTGGTATGTGTGCGCTCGTGAGGTTAAATGCTACAAGATGATGTATGCAGCATGTGTGTGACTAGAAGGGAAGTGCCACTTCTAGACTTTGGTGCCTGTGTGCAGTAGGTGTGCTGGTGTATGATTGGCTGAAGCCGGCTGGGCCTTTCCCACCAGGCTGGCTCCACCCCCTAGGGTGCATCCAGTGCCCCTGGCCTGGCCAGTAGCATGAAATTCCTTATAACCAGTTCTGGCTGGTTCTCTCCCTGCCTGCCCCTTTTGGAGACAAAGGGAGCTCCTGTATAAAAGGGGGGTGGGCCCTCTTCTCTCTCTCTTCTTCTTCCTGCTTGGGTCCCTACCTGGGTCGTGCTGCTGCGTGGGCTCAGGGTTGGCTGGCCTCCCTGGGCCCTGCTCTGCTCCTGAACGGCTGATGTTCCCCTTTCCCTTCTAGGAGCTGATGTGCTCCCCCTGAACTCCTGGACTGCCTATGGACCCTGATTCTATGGCCCTAGCGCTTGAGAGCGTCTTCCTGCTATCCCAGCGCCCTGGGGGCGCTCATTCCTGCTTCTAGCGCTTGGGGAGCGTTTTTCCTGTTGTCTTAGCTCCTTGAGGCGCTTCCTCCCGGCTGCTAGCGCCATCCGTCTGTCCTAGCGCCTCGAGGCACTGCCGTTCTGATCCTAGCGCTGGGAGCGCCATTCTCCACCAGCCGGTGTCACCCGGCAATGGCCCTGTTCGTGTGAGGGGCCCGAGCCCCCAGCGAGTGCCTACCTCGCTTGCCCCCACCTCGCTGTATTTATCGAGCGAGCCCCGAGGCTCCTCGTTAATCCCCCTGGTATTCACCGCCGCAGCCCGGGACCCCTCGCGAGGCCCGCCTCCGGGCCGCGCTCTGATTGGCTGGCGGCCCGGGCTGGGCTGATGACGTTTCCCCGGGCCGCGCACTGATTGGCCGGCGGCCCGGGGACCAAAGAGGACGACCGGAGAGAGCCGAGAAGGCAGGGGTCGGCGGGAGCCTACTCCGCGCCCCCTGCGTCCCACCAAGGAGACTGCCGCTTCCCCCCCGGGGCCCCCCAGGAGCGAGAGGGTGGCCCGGAGAGCGGGAGAGACCGGCGCAACTGGCAGATGAGCGGTGAGTGCGCCGGAGGGGAGGCGGGGCATCGGAGCACATTGTCGGTGCTCGCCCCTCCCCTCCAGCGCGAGCCCACATGTGCCTGGAGACCCGCGGGCCCCCCAGTGATGCCGGGTTCCCCGAGGGGGGACCCCACCTGCCCGCAATCTTGTCCCTGAGCCCCGCGAGGCTCCGCCCAGAGGTCTCGAGCCCTGAGAGGCTCCACCATTGTTCTCGAGCCCTGAGAGGCTCCACCATTGTCCTCGAGCCCTGAGAGGCTCCACCATTGTTCTCGAGCCCTGAGAGGCTCCACCATTGTCCTCGAGCCCCGAGAGGCTCCGCTGTTGGCCCCAGTCCCTACGAGCCTGCGAGGCTCCGCCACTACCCTGTCCTAAGAGCCCCGAGAGGCTCCCACGTGGCCCCTTCCTCCTTGAGCCCGAGGGGCTCCCCCCTCCATTGTCCCTTGCTGTCTCGAGCCTGCGAGGCTCCTACATGATGTCCCCATCATCCCCGGTTGCCCAGCACTTCGTGGGCAGCCGCCACGTTTAGGTTTGTCTTGGGCCCCTTGCAGCCCACTCAGGACACCGAGACTCTAAGGCGCCCTCGCCCCAGGACGGCCATCTGGCCTAGGGGGCGCTAATGACTATTATCAATGTGTTGCTGAGAATGATTATGTGTGGCCCTGCTGATGGGGGCCTCTGTTGTATGATGTACCTTGCCATTCCTTCCCCCCTGCATAACCTTGCCTCATGTATGTCTATACTGGTTAGAGTGAGTTCTATTGCTAGTCCTATGAGACCCCGGGGCGTGACGTATCCTAATGCTAAGCTCCGGGTGATTATGTGTTCTAGTCCTAGTCCGAGGTAGCTCCCAGTTGTTCTATGTTCTAGATGCTAACTCCATCATGTGCACCTTCCTGGCAGTGGTCCCTTGGCTCTGCTCTGTACCTCCTTCCCTGTAACCCCTGCCCGTGCCCCTGGCACCTTGTACAATGTGTGCTCCTATGTGCCCTGCTTAATACAAAGACTATTTTTATATATACTTTGCGTGGAGTTCCTTTTGTGGGAGGCCTGGGATGTTGCTGTTGGTGGGTGCGTGCGCAAATGCTTCACACGTCCTCCGAGATAGGCCTGACTGCCCGCGCCGCGTTACCTAGAGGGCGAGCAGGGGTCGACTTTACATAGGAGTGGTGGTCTCTGACTGGCTGTGGCGCAAGCCCTGGCCGGCCGGGGGTCCCATTTCCTACACTGGTGGCAGCGGTGGGATCCGGACTTGTGTTTGCGCAGTACCACAACGATAACTGGCCTCCCTACAAAACTCTGCATTGTAAATGGTCGCAAAGAAAGGAGATTATTGCTTTTAAGAGGTTACTTAAATGTCTGTTCTGTGAAAAATGTATTCTGGTACGCTATGGGTTAGGTGGCCCTAGCTCGGGAGGGTAGATCAACTCCCTAGTGCAATGGGTTTTTCTGGATTCACCAGAAGGGTGGGATCCAGTGGTGGCAGCGTAATTGTGTTCAATGTGCATGGTCCCTGTCCCTTCCCTGGAGTAATGATACCTGTGCCACATGGGTCGGGTCAGGTTGCTGAAAATGTCTGTTCTGTGGAAATGTTTAATGATTAATAGAAATACCCGTTCTGTGGAGAGTTTTTTTAAGGTTACTTAAATGTCCGTTCGGTGGAAAAATGTGTGCGTATGCACTGTGAGTTAGGTGCCCCTAGCTTGGGAGGGTAAATCATCTCCCTAGTGTAATTTGGTTTTCTGGATTCACCAGGAGGGTGGGATCCAGTGGTGGTTGTGTAATTGTGTTCAAATGTGAAGGGTCCTTGTCCCTAGAGTAATGGTACCTGTGCCCCGAGGGTCGGGTTGAGGAATCAGGGGCGGTGGAAAACTGTCTTACCAGTCTAGGGGACGGTGTATGTATGAATGTTGAGGTGCACGGAGTAATGGAGTGTAAGTTCTCTGGGATGGGGAGCTTGCTGAATCACCGATAATCCTGTCCTTCCTTACCCCGCTGAATGTGTAAAACTGTCTTACCGGTCTAGGGGACGGTGTGTGGATGAATGTTGAGGTGCGCTGAGTAATGGAGTGTAAGTCCTCTGGGATGGGGAGCTTGCTGAAACAACGATAATCCTGTCCATCCTTACCCCGTTGAATGTGGTTGACGCATCATGTGTTCCGTATCCCGCTGGATGCGTTTTAGGCGTCAGGTGTCGCCCTGGCTGAATTTATCTTAAGTGGTATCCCTGTTGTGTTCTAGGCGTCCGGTGTCGCCCTGGCTGAATGTATGTTAAGTTGTATCCCGGACAAGGAAGACCTGCTGGCGCGGCCGCGGCTTGCCTTGGGGAGAGCTGAACACTGAGACTCCTCTTGTTGCGTTTTAGGCGTCAGGTGTCGCCCTGGCTGAATTTATCTTAAGTGGTATCCCTGTTGTGTTCTAGGCGTCAGGTGTCGCCCTGGCTGAATGTATGTTAAGTTGTATCCCGGACAAGGAAGACCTGCTGGCGCGGCCGCGGCTTGCCTTGGGGAGAGCTGAACACTGAGACTCCTCTTGTTGCGTTTTAGGCGTCAGGTGTCGCCCTGGCTGAATTTATCTTAAGTGGTATCCCTGTTGTGTTTTAGGCGTCAGGTGTCGCCCTGGCTGAATGTATGTTAAGTTGTATCCCGGACAAGGAAGACCTGCTGGCGCGGCCGCGGCTTGCCTTGGGGAGAGCTGAACGCTTAGTTCCCAGGTGGAAGACCAGTGGAGGGAGGAAGTTCCAAGACTGGTAGGAAAGTGTGTTCTGAGGGTGTTTCTCCTGGGAGAACGCGGAACCTCAGAAGTAGAGGTAGGGTGGGGCATTCTTGCCCGTGACCTCTGGCAAGCCTGAGGGTGCGGACCCTAGGTGGAAGGAACAGTGGTAGTCGTGGCTACCCTGAGAAAGGGAGTGGAGAAGGGCTATTGTGGGCCCGGGGTTACCACCCCCCACTTCGGATTAGCAGGGACCAGTGGTATCTGGATGGCTTAGGGCCTGGTCCTAGTCATGGACAACTCAGGAGTACCAGGTGGGTAGCCTGGTTGGGCCTATGTCTTCATTTTTTTTTTGTTTTGTTTTGTTAATTTCTTTTTTTTTAACTTTTATTATTTTTAGTCTGTGTATGTCTATCGGTCCGGCGGTGCGGGCCGCGTCCAAATTCTATCGCCCTGCAGCAGGGAAGTCCATCACGGTAGTGATTGGTCTGCCCTGCGTTTGGGCTGGGAGGGGCATGTGTTGGACTTGGCCTGTCTGGTAGGTCCGCCCCTGAAGTTTGGTGCTTAGTATATGTGTCCGGGGAATGGTGATTCCCCCTCTGAGTGTGTGTGTGGTGAGAGAGACCTGCCTCCCATAGGAATGCATGGGGAATGTATGTGGCCCTGGTAGTTCCTGATGCGTGGGGGCGTGCCGGGTCGTGTTTGGTATGTGTGCGCTCGTGAGGTTAAATGCTACAAGATGATGTATGCAGCATGTGTGTGACTAGAAGGGAAGTGCCACTTCTAGACTTTGGTGCCTGTGTGCAGTAGGTGTGCTGGTGTATGATTGGCTGAAGCCGGCTGGGCCTTTCCCACCAGGCTGGCTCCACCCCCTAGGGTGCGTCCAGTGCCCCTGGCCTGGCCAGTAGCATGAAATTCCTTATAACCAGTTCTGGCTGGTTCTCTCCCTGCCTGCCCCTTTTGGAGACAAAGGGAGCTCCTGTATAAAAGGGGGGTGGGCCCTCTTCTCTCTCTCTTCTTCTTCCTGCTTGGGTCCCTACCTGGGTCGTGCTGCTGCGTGGGCTCAGGGTTGGCTGGCCTCCCTGGGCCCTGCTCTGCTCCTGAACGGCTGATGTTCCCCTTTCCCTTCTAGGAGCTGATGTGCTCCCCCTGAACTCCTGGACTGCCTATGGACCCTGATTCTATGGCCCTAGCGCTTGAGAGCGTCTTCCTGCTATCCCAGCGCCCTGGGGGCGCTCATTCCTGCTTCTAGCGCTTGGGGAGCGTTTTTCCTGTTGTCTTAGCTCCTTGAGGCGCTTCCTCCCGGCTGCTAGCGCCATCCGTCTGTCCTAGCGCCTCGAGGCACTGCCGTTCTGATCCTAGCGCTGGGAGCGCCATTCTCCACCAGCCGGTGTCACCCGGCAATGGCCCTGTTCGTGTGAGGGGCCCGAGCCCCCAGCGAGTGCCTACCTCGCTTGCCCCCACCTCGCTGTATTTATCGAGCGAGCCCCGAGGCTCCTCGTTAATCCCCCTGGTATTCACCGCCGCAGCCCGGGACCCCTCGCGAGGCCCGCCTCCGGGCCGCGCTCTGATTGGCTGGCGGCCCGGGCTGGGCTGATGACGTTTCCCCGGGCCGCGCACTGATTGGCCGGCGGCCCGGGGACCAAAGAGGACGACCGGAGAGAGCCGAGAAGGCAGGGGTCGGCGGGAGCCTACTCCGCGCCCCCTGCGTCCCACCAAGGAGACTGCCGCTTCCCCCCCGGGGCCCCCCAGGAGCGAGAGGGTGGCCCGGAGAGCGGGAGAGACCGGCGCAACTGGCAGATGAGCGGTGAGTGCGCCGGAGGGGAGGCGGGGCATCGGAGCACATTGTCGGTGCTCGCCCCTCCCCTCCAGCGCGAGCCCACATGTGCCTGGAGACCCGCGGGCCCCCCAGTGATGCCGGGTTCCCCGAGGGGGGACCCCACCTGCCCGCAATCTTGTCCCTGAGCCCCGCGAGGCTCCGCCCAGAGGTCTCGAGCCCTGAGAGGCTCCACCATTGTTCTCGAGCCCTGAGAGGCTCCACCATTGTCCTCGAGCCCTGAGAGGCTCCACCATTGTTCTCGAGCCCTGAGAGGCTCCACCATTGTCCTCGAGCCCCGAGAGGCTCCGCTGTTGGCCCCAGTCCCTACGAGCCTGCGAGGCTCCGCCACTACCCTGTCCTAAGAGCCCCGAGAGGCTCCCACGCGGCCCCTTCCTCCTTGAGCCCGAGGGGCTCCCCCCTCCATTGTCCCTTGCTGTCTCGAGCCTGCGAGGCTCCTACATGATGTCCCCATCATCCCCGGTTGCCCAGCACTTCGTGGGCAGCCGCCACGTTTAGGTTTGTCTTGGGCCCCTTGCAGCCCACTCAGGACACCGAGACTCTAAGGCGCCCTCGCCCCAGGACGGCCATCTGGCCTAGGGGGCGCTAATGACTATTATCAATGTGTTGCTGAGAATGATTATGTGTGGCCCTGCTGATGGGGGCCTCTGTTGTATGATGTACCTTGCCATTCCTTCCCCCCTGCATAACCTTGCCTCATGTATGTCTATACTGGTTAGAGTGAGTTCTATTGCTAGTCCTATGAGACCCCGGGGCGTGACGTATCCTAATGCTAAGCTCCGGGTGATTATGTGTTCTAGTCCTAGTCCGAGGTAGCTCCCAGTTGTTCTATGTTCTAGATGCTAACTCCATCATGTGCACCTTCCTGGCAGTGGTCCCTTGGCTCTGCTCTGTACCTCCTTCCCTGTAACCCCTGCCCGTGCCCCTGGCACCTTGTACAATGTGTGCTCCTATGTGCCCTGCTTAATACAAAGACTATTTTTATATATACTTTGCGTGGAGTTCCTTTTGTGGGAGGCCTGGGATGTTGCTGTTGGTGGGTGCGTGCGCAAATGCTTCACACGTCCTCCGAGATAGGCCTGACTGCCCGCGCCGCGTTACCTAGAGGGCGAGCAGGGGTCGACTTTACATAGGAGTGGTGGTCTCTGACTGGCTGTGGCGCAAGCCCTGGCCGGCCGGGGGTCCCATTTCCTACACACATGTATGATTTATTGTCAATGATTAATCTGTACGTGCGATGTAACTTGCTCTGACACCCTGCATTGGGTTGAGAAGTGCTATAAAAGAAATTAAAGTAAATAGTGGTAGTTCGATTGTTATTTGTGTAAATACTGGGCGACCAATACATCTGACATTCTGACAGTGTTTCCATATCTCTTACACACAGGGACTGAACAAAGTCAAAAGCTGCCTCTCAAGTACCTGTGAAGTGATAAGCTGTGAGCCTTTCTTTACCCTAGGTGTGAGGCTCCCAATTTCTCCCAGCCAGGATATGGTAATAAAAGGAGGTCCGATGGCACCTTAACGTTGACCTTGTTTTGTGCCTGCTGGAATTTAAAATAGCAAAGCCCCCTCGCTGCCTGCAGGTTGCTGCTAGGAATGAAAGCAGACAATGAGAGGCACTCCTGAATGTGACCTGGTGCCAGAAATTTACACCGGGACCAGTTCAGGGTATTTTAGTGAGGCTCAACCTCTTGGCAGGGTGGACAGCAATTTTCCATCCCTGTGATTGGCTACAATTACAGAGATGGTAGCCTGCAAGGGACAGATGACCCCCATCCCCATGAAGGGATAAAAAATTAAACACTTTTATTTTTATTTTTAATGAATCACAGCTGCTTCTTGTTTATGTTTTCCGTTTTGGAAAACTTCAGTGAGATCAGAAAGAGGTCCTCCTGGTAAGGAGCTCCTCTCCCTGAAGCCGTCAAAGAACGGTCCAAAGGGGGCCCCTTCCCCTTTGCGAATCAGTTACCACCCCAGTTTTGGAGGGGATAACTGATCAATGCTTTGTGACCAGGATTACTGCCTCAAACCATTGATACATAGGGTACCAAATCACAACTTGGAAGGGATGCCCTGAATACTCCCCTTCCAAATTGAGATTCAATAATGATTTGGAAACCTCATTTAGAGACTTGGAAAATCCATTTGGCTGAATGGGAGGGTTTTTGCCTGCAAATCTCCTTGATACACCTGGCCCCTGGCTCCTGCTGGCTCATAGTCATGTGTCAGTTGCTGCAAGGACCCGGCATTTTCCCCAGTTGGCCTTAAGTACCTTGTAGTTAACTTTGCATACGATTCTTAACTCGCAGGAAACACAGGATAATATGTTTCTAGGCTCAGGCGCACACTCCACATCTGGCTGTGAAGGTTCCAGAGCGAGGCGTTTACTGGTGTGAGTGATGCTTAATTTGTAGAAGAATAACTGCGGGTGCTACACCTCCGCTCAGAAGCTTGCAGCAGTAACGGCTCACCGAATGCCAATGCTGCATAGGCTGGAACCCACCTCTGGCCTCTCTTGTCCACTTGCAGACAGCGCCTGCCCCTTTATCTTATTCTTGCAGGTTCCTGCTGTCTCCCTGTGGAACGTTTTTTTAGGTCTCGTGGCGATTACCGCGCGAAAGCGCGGTCTCGCCAAAGGCCTATAGTCTCCGGCTCAGCTTCCCAGGAGACAGGAGATGGACACGCGCATCATCAAGAATCGGATTGGAGCAAGCCGCGCGCGCGTGTGCACATCTCCTGTCTCCTGGGAAGCTCCAACACACACAGCCACACCTCCCCCTGCTTTTGCACACGCATGCGCGCACACATACACACACACACGAGCGCACATACACGCACGCACACATACAGAGTCACACACACCACCCACCCCCCCTAATCCCCCGCCGCCACACACACACTCACACGAGCGCAGAGAGACACCCCCCGCTGCCCCTCTCCAACTAAGCCCCACTCCCGGCTCAGGTGGGGCATTGGATTCCGACCCACCAGCCACATCGCCTAGGTCCCGTCGCCCCACCAGCGTTAATCCGGCTTCTTCCGTGGAGACTGCTGGTCACACTGGCATTTCCTACCCAGAGGAGGGGCATCACGGGGGCCATATGGGCACCATGAGCGTCAAGGCCGCGCAAGAGAAGCAATACTTGAGGGGAAGGCGCGCGCGAGACGCACTGAAGCGCGCACCAGGAGGGGAAGGGGGGTCACTTGCAGCCAGACTCCGTGTACTGCCCAGAGGCGGGACCGGCGCGCGCTTCTTTGGGAGGGGGGACAACAAAACACTGTAGTTGAAAAAACAGTACGGATTGTCTTGCATAGGGTTTATGAAGTACTGCTTGCATTTGTACCTTTCATTAGTATTAGACATAGTGTAGACTTTTCTCCAAGAATTGCAGAGCGCTTACAGCAGGCATTTTGTTGCAGCAGGAGCATCTCTAACGTGAGAGTCTTATATTGATCATCATAATTTGCTTGACCCAGTTGAGGCTGAATTACTGTAACCAGGGTTAAAACGGTGGTAAATAGGACAGTGAAACATGTCCTCTTTGTAGTATACATATTCGTTGGATTTTACACATTTATGTTTTATACTGCAATACTTATGACACAAGGAGAGAAAGGCCTTTGTGCAAAGTTGCATGGTTCTTGATTTAATGAAGGAGCAGGAAACACAAGCCGGGTCTCTGTGTTTCAAGTCCAGTGATTTAACCTCTACACCCGCTTCCTCCGGTCTGGATTGATTGAGGAGTGGCAGCTCTGGTGGAGGATGCGTGGTTCGGAGCTCTGCTTCTGCCAC
Source organism: Lissotriton vulgaris (assembly GCF_964263255.1). NCBI lineage: Eukaryota > Metazoa > Chordata > Amphibia > Caudata > Salamandridae > Lissotriton > Lissotriton vulgaris. The sequence continues at coordinate 146,379 of NW_028248256.1, read as the reverse complement.
CCACTTTTAAACAAGAGGCAACAGTTTCAGCACTGCTGGTGCCTCTGCACGACTGAGGCGGAGGAATGATAGCTGACGTTTGAGAAGTTCTGCATAGAGAGGAAGCCTGCAGCTGGCAGCAAAGCCTCCAGGCGGATGTGGTTTTAAAGTTAAAATGGCATTCCAGCTATAGCCAAAAGAATATCCGCACACAAGCTTGGGTGGACTGAAGAACAGACACATCCTTGAGCGCGAGAGCACAGACAAGTGATAGAGGGCTCCATGGCTGGTGACTGCTGAGAGCAGGTGACCGGCATAGTGGGGCGGTTGCAAAGCTTGGGTAAGAGCAGTAAGTGAAACCATGCCCCGTGCCCAGATGGCTGTTAGACTCTAAGGGAAAGCAGTGGGCCACATTGGAATTCTGCTGAAGGCCACATCGGGACATTGCTGAGGCCCAGATTGAGTCACCAGCGTTAAACGAATGCTAGGGTGCACTGCATACAGTAAATTGCTCCCTAAGTCACACAGCACAAGGAAAGCACCTGTAATTTCTGGCACTACAAACCAAGAAGGGGAATGATTTGGACTCTACATTGTACATTTCCATACATTCTCTTTAAAAAAGAAGGTGGAGATTTTTGGTGATATTGCGCAGCCTGACAGTAAAAGTTGTATGAAAGAGAGGTGAACCAGAAATCACTTTCTTGAATAAAGAAGACGTTCCACTGACATCTGATTGGAGGCAGCACACCTAGTAGTCATCCAAACAGAGTGGCGATACATGGGTGATCCCACCCGATGTACAATAAGAAACTCTGAAACAGTTCTGAATTGAGTGCCTCTGTTGGACAGGCCACATGAAGGGCCGCTCTCCCCCGGCTCAACCAGGCCCGAGCCCAGTCACGCAAGTACCACACACCACCATTGCACGTCCTCCGTCCCCTCAGGGACCCCTGCCCTCGAACATGTTAACCTCGTGGGTCCGATCCACTGCCGGCCCACGCGCCCAGCCCGGGCCGCCATCTTGGACACTTCACCACGAGGCCGCCTGGCCCCCGATCGACCTCAACCCTGGGCCTAGCCCGGCCTCAGACATTCCGGCACCACCCTCCACCCAGGAGGTGAGCGGGCTACTTGGCAAGTCAATGGGAGAAAGAGGTGCCGATGGCTCTCCCCCGCCCAGTGCCGCTCGCCCATCGCCTCCCCGGGCACTGGCTCCACCCCCCTGCTGGGTGTCTGGACTCCCTCATCCCGGACCTCCCGACCTCCAAGTGCGAGGGTCCGGACATCAAAGCACGCCAGCCCTATAACTGGGGCAGCTCCAGAGCAGGAAGGCAGTTGTATCTTGGAGTCGAGAGACGTAAAGAGGAACTCATCCTGGACGGACTACTGGCGCTGCCGTAGCTCTGTCCTGTGCACCATCGTCCTGCCTGTTGGCGCTGCCACAGCCGTCGTAACCTTCATCCTTCATCGTCGTCGGGATCTGCTGGCGTGGCCGCGGACCGTTGTAACCGTCATCTTTCACCGGGACCTGCAGGCTCCGCCGCGGACCGTCGTCCTTCCTTCATCCATCTCGGGACCTGCTTGGCTCCTCCACGGCCCGATCATCTAGAACGCCGAGCTCGAGGATTGAGAGCTATTTTGTACTCATTGGTAACTAAGACTGTCCCGCTACCCCTTTCCTCAGCCAGAGATCAGAACCGAGGGGACCCCTGAGTCCAGACCTCCTTGTATCATACCAACGTAACCTAAGAATTGCATATAAAGTCTCGTTAACCTTCAATCTTGTGTGGTGTCCGTCTGTGGGGGGGAAGTTACTTGTCTGTACAGTCGTTGGAGACGGCTCTCCCTGGAGACCTCTCCCCGTAATCTCGGCCGACCCTCCCGGTCCGTCTAACATTGGTGGCAGCGGTGGGATCCGAATCACCGCATAACGTACAGAGAGTAGCTCACCCCACAACGAACCACAATGACAACTAAAGAGAGCGGATCAACTGAGAAATTCCAAATGGAAAAACTAGAGGAGTACAGCCATCGTGAACTAAAGCAGTTCTGCATCGAACTAGGTATCGCTACCACCGGACTAAGCACCAAGGACGATTTTAAGCATGCCCTAGAATCTTGGGCAGAGACCGGGGATGTCGAAGCCCCTGAGCAAAGCACCGCGAAAAAAACCAACACGGCCCCTGAAGGGCAAAGAACCAGCCTCTCGCAAGACGAGATCCAAGAAAGAGAAAAAACCCGACTACACGAACTAGAAATGGCCCGACTCAAGATGGACGTAGAACTCAAGTTTGCCGAACAAAAAATAAACTTAGAGCACCTACGTCTCCGAGAAGAAAGAGAGGAGAAACAGAGGCAAAGGGAGCTCGAGGAAAAGAAACTAGCGTACGAGCACGAACGGAACCTAGCCGAGATCAACCTGCGCAAGCAGAATAAAGAGTTAGGGGTGCCCGAGAGACCACACACCCCAGGGACCACGGAGAAAAAAGTACACATCCCCAAGGATGTTGTCCGAGAATATTTTCGAGAAGACGACATCCAGCAATGGTTTAAGGCCTATGAAATCGCTATGACTGCGCACCGGATCGATAGAAACGATTGGGGAGCCGGCCTATGGGGCAAATTCCTCAATGAGGGCCGCGATACCCTGTTACAGCTCCCAGACCACCAGATGACCTCCTACGACCATATGAAAGCGGCCCTCCTCACCCGCTATGGCCTCACGCCCGAGATGTACCGTCAGAGGTTCCGAGACTGCACACGCATCCCGGGTACAACTTGGGTGGACTATGTAACGTACTTTAGCCGAGCTTTCGAAGGCTGGATCAGAGGGAACAACGTCACGACCTACGAGCAGCTGTTCAATCTGATGGTATGGGAGCATCTGTCCAACAATTGCTTCATTGAACTACGCCAACACCTCCTCGACAGCAAGTTAACCGATCCCCGGCAGCTCGCAGCCGAAGCTGACCGGTGGGAGATCACCAGAGTGGGCCGGAATGGGTCCTACGAGCAGAACAGGAACAACAATGGTCACCACCGACCCAGAGGAGGAGGAGGGGGCCAAGGACGAGGAAGAGACAACACTCCGGCCGCGCCCGCTACCAGCACCACCCCCCCGGCCAACCGGGGCAGCACCCCGGCGCGACCGGGGTACAGAGCCAATGTTACATGTCACCGATGCCAACGAGTCGGCCACTATGCAAACGACCCAAGCTGCCCGCAGTATCAGAGTCCAAAACCCCGCCATGTGGCCGCCGCGGCACTAGGGGAAGAACAGATCTCCGAGGAACAAGAAACAGACGAGCAAGAGTATCAAGAGTGGGAGCCAGCCGCCATGACTCTCGCGTGCTTAGGGGGAAGAGACATGGTCCCGCGGGTCCCCCTACCCGCTAACACCCAGAAGTACAGCCAATGGGTGAGCATCAATGGACAACGGGCCGAAGCCCTTCGGGACACCGGGGCCAGTGTGACAGCCGTCCGCTGTCATCTGGTGACCCCAGAACAATATCTACCGAACATTCTCTGCCCTGTGCGATCAGCCGACAACTCGGAAAGTCTGTGTCGGATGGCCTGCGTCCCCTTTGAGTGGGGAGGGGTCTCCGGCATGTTGAAGGTAACGGTCCGAGACGACGCCCCCGTGGACTGCCTCCTCGGAAATGACCTGGAGAGCTCCCCGTGGGCAGCCGTGGAGCGAAAAGAACACTTGGGGATGTTGGGCGTCCCGGACTGGGCGTGCGTCACCACCCGGTCCATGGCCGCCCGTGCCAACCATCACCCGGAAGAACCAGAATGGCCGGCGCCACCGCCTCCGGTCGCCCCAGCCGAGACCCCCGACCATGACACCCCCCTCGAACTTGCTCAACCTTCCGACCTCGCTAACCTTGACCAGTGGGCTCAAGAGGGGGGACCCACACAAGAACAATTTCGCCAGGAACAGAAGACCTGTCCCTCCCTCGAGGGACTCCGCCAACAAGCGCTCGCCCAAAGCGCAGGGGATACCTCCGGAACTCATTGGGTCTACTGGGACAATGATCTGTTGTACAGCGAGCAACGAATCGCCGAGCTGGGGGCCAACCGAGTACTAGTAGTGCCCCTCCGCTTTAGAGACTTCCTGCTAAACCTGGCCCACGATGCCCCCCTGGCAGGGCACCTGGGACAGGATAAAACCTACAGTCGCCTAGTGACCCACTTCTTCTGGCCCAAAATGAGAAACGATGTGCACCAGCATTGCCGATCTTGCCCCACGTGCCAAGCCAGTGGAAAGAGCGGCCGCAAACTAAAGGCCCCCCTGCAACCCTTTCCAGTAGTCACGACCCCATTTGAGAGGGTCGGAATAGACATTGTGGGACCCCTGGACCCGCGTACAAGACAAGGCCATCGCTTCATTCTGGTACTAGTGGACCACGCCACCCGCTACCCTGAGGCTATTCCTCTCCGGACCGTGACAGCCCCAGTGGTCGGCCGGGCCCTGATGGGGATCTTCTCCCGTGTGGGGTTCCCCCGAGAAGTCGTCAGCGACAGAGGCACGAACTTTATCTCTAAATACATGAAGTCCCTCTGGCAACAGTGTGGGGTCACCTACCGCTTCACGACCCCCTATCACCCCCAAGGAAACGGACTTGTTGAGCGGTTCAATCGCACGCTAAAAGGGATGATCGGGGGATTGGAAGAGCCCCTCCGTCGCCAGTGGGATGTGCTGCTGCCGTGCCTCCTCTTCGCCTACCGGGAGGTCCCACAGAAGTCCCTAGGCTTCAGCCCATTCGAACTGCTATATGGGCACCCAGTGCGGGGGCCGCTCAGCCTGATCAAAGAAGGCTGGGAGATGCCTCCGGCCAAGAGCCCTCCAGATGTCTTCCGGTACCTCCTCACCCTCCGCAACCAGTCCCGGCGGTTCAGAGACCTAGCAAAAGCCAACCTAGAGGCCAGTCAAGAGGACATGAAGAGATGGTATGACCAGAACGCCTCATCCATTGAATTCGAGCCGGGGCAACAGGTATGGGTAATGTCCCCCACGGAGCCATGCGCTCTCCAAGACAAATGGACGGGACCCTTCAAGGTAATCGAGCGCAAGGGTCCTGCCACCTATCTGATCGATATGGAGTCCTCCCGGAATCCACTCCGAGTCCTCCACACCAACAGACTGAAACCCCACTTTGCACGAACAGAACTCAGCCTACTGATGGCCACAGACAATGGGGTTGAAGACGACTCCGAGCCTCTCCCTGACCTCTTGCGGACCCAGGAGCAAGACGGCTCCGTGGATGGGGTCCGACTCTCGGAGACCCTCACCAGAGAACAACGCCAAGAGTGCCAAGCCCTCCTGTCACGGTTCGCCAGTCTGTTCTCCCTCACCCCAGGTGTCACTTCCTGGTGTGTGCACGATGTGGACACCGGAGACAGCCCTCCTATCCGCCACCGGGCCTACCGCGTACCTGATCGGGTACGGGCCTGCATCCAGGCGGAAGTAGCTAAGATGCTCACGCTCGGGGTCATCGAGCCCTCAGACAGTCCATGGGCCAGCCCGGTCGTACTGGTCCCCAAGGCAGCCGCCCCCGGAACCACACCAGAACTCCGGTTCTGCGTCGACTACCGGGGCCTGAATGAAGTCACCAGAACGGACGCACATCCCATCCCCCGGGCAGATGAACTGGTCGACCGAATGGGAGCTGCCCGCTACCTCAGCATCTTCGACCTGACAGCAGGTTATTGGCAGATCGGCCTCACACCCCGAGCACAAGAACGTTCTGCCTTCTCCACCCCCGATGGCCACTATCATTTTACGGTCATGCCCTTCGGCATGAAAAATGCCCCAGCGACTTTCCAACGGCTCGTCAATCAGGTCCTGGCGGGGCTCGAAGAGTTCAGCGCCGCCTACCTAGACGACATCGCTGTGTACAGCCACCATTGGACCGAGCACCTCCACCACCTCCGAGCAGTGCTGCAAGCCCTTCAGCGAGCTGGCCTCACGATCAAGGCCAGCAAGTGTCAAATTGGACAAGGGTCTGTGACCTACCTCGGACACCAGGTGGGAAGCGGCCTAGTGGCCCCTCTACAGCTGAAAATTGCCGCCATCCAGAACTGGCAGCCCCCTATCACCCAAACCGAGGTACGAGCCTTCCTGGGCCTCACGGGCTACTACCGAAGGTTCGTGAAAGACTATGGTACCATAGTGGGGCCTCTCACCGAACTCACGTCAAAGAATCAGCCCAAGAAGGTGAACTGGACCCCAGAGTGTCAAGCGGCATTCGAACAGTTGAAGGCCGCCATGTGTTCCGCTCCTGTGCTCCAGGCCCCAGACTACAGCCGGGAGTTCGTCGTCCAGACGGACGCCTCCGACCAGGGCATTGGGGCGGTCCTGTCTCAAGTGAACACCGAAGGCCTCGATCAACCGGTGGCCTTCATCAGCCGGAGACTCCTACCACGGGAGCAACGCTGGAGCACCATAGAGAGGGAAGCCTTCGCTGTGGTATGGGCCCTCAAGAAGCTCCGGCCCTACCTTTTTGGCACCCACTTTCGGGTACAGACTGACCACCGACCCCTGCAGTGGTTGATGCATATGCGGGGGGAAAACCCAAAATTGCTACGCTGGTCCATCTCCTTGCAAGGTATGGACTTCACAGTCGAACACCGGCCTGGGTCAGACCACGCCAACGCGGATGGCCTGTCCCGGTTTTTCCGCCTCGACGAGGAGAGTCCCCAAGAGGATGGGTAACTCTCCCCGCCTTCAGCTGGGGGGGACGCATGTTGGACAGGCCACATGAAGGGCCGCTCTCCCCCGGCTCAACCAGGCCCGAGCCCAGTCACGCAAGTACCACACACCACCATTGCACGTCCTCCGTCCCCTCAGGGACCCCTGCCCTCGAACATGTTAACCTCGTGGGTCCGATCCACTGCCGGCCCACGCGCCCAGCCCGGGCCGCCATCTTGGACACTTCACCACGAGGCCGCCTGGCCCCCGATCGACCTCAACCCTGGGCCTAGCCCGGCCTCAGACATTCCGGCACCACCCTCCACCCAGGAGGTGAGCGGGCTACTTGGCAAGTCAATGGGAGAAAGAGGTGCCGATGGCTCTCCCCCGCCCAGTGCCGCTCGCCCATCGCCTCCCCGGGCACTGGCTCCACCCCCCTGCTGGGTGTCTGGACTCCCTCATCCCGGACCTCCCGACCTCCAAGTGCGAGGGTCCGGACATCAAAGCACGCCAGCCCTATAACTGGGGCAGCTCCAGAGCAGGAAGGCAGTTGTATCTTGGAGTCGAGAGACGTAAAGAGGAACTCATCCTGGACGGACTACTGGCGCTGCCGTAGCTCTGTCCTGTGCACCATCGTCCTGCCTGTTGGCGCTGCCACAGCCGTCGTAACCTTCATCCTTCATCGTCGTCGGGATCTGCTGGCGTGGCCGCGGACCGTTGTAACCGTCATCTTTCACCGGGACCTGCAGGCTCCGCCGCGGACCGTCGTCCTTCCTTCATCCATCTCGGGACCTGCTTGGCTCCTCCACGGCCCGATCATCTAGAACGCCGAGCTCGAGGATTGAGAGCTATTTTGTACTCATTGGTAACTAAGACTGTCCCGCTACCCCTTTCCTCAGCCAGAGATCAGAACCGAGGGGACCCCTGAGTCCAGACCTCCTTGTATCATACCAACGTAACCTAAGAATTGCATATAAAGTCTCGTTAACCTTCAATCTTGTGTGGTGTCCGTCTGTGGGGGGGAAGTTACTTGTCTGTACAGTCGTTGGAGACGGCTCTCCCTGGAGACCTCTCCCCGTAATCTCGGCCGACCCTCCCGGTCCGTCTAACAGCCTCGTTGCATTTTGAAGGAGCAGTGGCGAAGAAGAGGAGCTATGAAGAGGAGCTATGAAGAGGAGCTATGAAGAGGAGCTATGAAGAGGAGCTATTTCACTGTATTTTTGGGAATCAGCCTCCCAACATTGAAACCGCCAAGCACAGAAAAGAGCAAATAAAGTAATGCTCCAAAAATGCAAGCCCAGGAAGCTCTAACAGCAGGAAACAGAAGATCAGAATTCTGGCAGTGGCAAGGGAGTTAGTCTCACACCGGAGGGTGGAATTGATGGCTGGACCGTATGCAGTTTGATGGAACACCTTTTGGAATACAACCAAATCAATCAGGGAGGCATGCCTGATACTTGGTATCCTGGAAGATGAGAAAGCATAGACAAGTGGTGTCAGACTCTGTTCGGGGTCACCGGGCAATTTCGATATTTTGTCACTGGTGTCTGGCCCACTACGGCTCTGAAATCTTGGCCAACCTTTTTTGCGTGTGTTTCTCAGGATAGTGAGGGCGAGCAGTCCAATGATTCTCAGAGAGGTAGTGTTGGGGGCAAGAGCTCTGAACTCTACAATACACCAACAGGAACACTAACTTTATGCCCAGTTCTGGTCTTTTGTGAAAATCACAAAACAAAATACCTTACATTTAAGTTAAGATATGAAACAGATGGCTATATCTATTGTTGGCTCCACTGAAAGCACTGAACCTTCTTGTTTTACCTGTCGCCTGCCCAAGATCAGGAAGCAGGCACACCAAACCGGCACCTCCTCACCACTTCTTGTCAGCCAATAGCAACCCCCATGCCCAGCGTACACAGAGAACTACACTGCTATGGAACAGCACTACCAACTGCCTGCCTTCCTGCCCCTACACTGTTACCCTGCAGTGCAGCCACAGGACAGTGGCTACATTGCCCATGTCTGCCCCGCAACACATTGTTCCTGCCATGGAGGTTTCCCACAGCCGGGTGCAGTTAATAAGTACAGGGACCCAAAGATATGTGGCATCCCAGAATAAGAACGGACGTGGTACAGGTAGGCTTTTTTAAAATGTATTTATTAGTTTTCACTTTTATATAGCGCAAACTTTACCCGCAGGTATCAGTGCGCTTTAAATCAGCATGCTTATAACAAGCAAGACTAGCACTCTATATTACTGCCAACTTTGCTTAGCATAAGCAACAGCTAACCATTCACAAACAATGTTTATATACCAATTGCAAATAAAAAAAATAATTAATGCAAAGCATTGTCATTTACAATGCCAATAAATCAAACTTTAATGCTGCGAGACCTGTTGCATTGTAAATACTTGTCTGTCTTTCTCTTCCTCCATCTTTCTGCTTTGCTTGTTTTCCCTCTCTTGCACTCGGTAAATGCCAGAGGAAGAAAATTAAATGTCGATTCCCACAACTGAGTGTCTGTGGCCCCCACTGGCAGCCGCCAGCTCAAATTAAGCACTGGGAGTAAGTAAATAAAGTTGCAGTAGTCCAGGTGTGCCTTCACCAGGTTTTGCGACAGCGCCACCCAATGGTGGTTTTGAAGAAGGAGGATTAAAAGATTGTTGGGATAGCTGGAGATTGACTTAATGCTCAGGATGTGTGTTCATGGCGTGTGATGCGAACGAGAAAGCTGGGTCAGACAGGCCTTACACATGGATAGCTGCCTTTTAGGTGAAAAGGAGGGTTCCCGGGTTAGAAGGCCTTCCCAGAGGGGGGAAGTGATCCTAACCTGGCTCCCTGCAGACAGACCCCATATCTGCACCCTGTTCCTGGAGATGTGGCCAGGTTTGCTGGGTCTCTTTATAACTAACAGTGCTTTAGCATGAAGAGCATGTGGCACTGTTCTGATGCCACTGGCAGATACACAGAGATAATAAACAGCAGGAGTGAGGGAGGATTTGCAGGTCTTTCTATAACACCCTCTTGAAAGTGCAGATGCCTCCATTGTTTGTGTGTGTGATCAAAATAGTAACTTCTGAAGACCGACCAAAATGGGGGCTCGCCAGTACTTAACTTGTGTCGGTGCGTTGCCAGTCGGCAGCAGGGGCGGCCTTAGGCATGTGCAAGCTGTGCACCTGCACAGGGCCACCAAACCCCAGGGGCCACCACGCATATATATATCCTTAATATAATAATCCTCTGAGGATGGATACATATTTGCGTGGTGGCCCCTGGCAGGGATTTGGCGGCCTCCGGCTCTGTTCCACTTGCAAACACCCTGACCCCCCCTCTTCACTGGCCTCCGCACTCCGCCCCGCCCGGACCCCCTCTTCCATGGCCCCTTACCTACGCTCCCTGCCCAGGGCCGCCATGAGCCTAGAGCCGCCCCTGTCGGCAGCTACATAAAGCGACAGAGCAGCTGGAGACAGCAGAACCGTCCTTTTATCATTTTCACAATGGTTGACAGAAACAGGACTGCCTTCACCTTCACCACAACCATTTGTTGAATTGTAACTGTATTTCTGTTTCTATAGTATTTACTACCCCTGACAAGGCGTTGAAACCTGCAGCACTTCTTCTATTTCCACCACCCATAATGGAAATAGAAGAAGGACAGCCGATTTCCCTCCTAGACGGTGTGCATGCAACAGTCTGTAGAGACAGAACATCTATGAGAGGGTTCAGCTGGGGGCGTACCTGCTGCCAGGATATGACCCGATTAGAACGTGGGGAGGGAAAGGACTTCTGCTTGGCTTTCTCCTGGGTTCTCACTCAGCCTCCTAAACACATGTTAACCTTTTTACAAATCAAGCACTGGGTCTTTCAAACTAAAAGGAAACTTCAATTGCTGCTCCTGCAACCACTCCCCCGTCCACTGCACATACTCACACTCAGCAGGTCTCCCCGACTAAGAAACAAAAAAACACATTCTAACCCTGGCTCCAACTTGATGGAAACTGTATTTTCTTGGGCAAATCACTTTATCTCCAGGTAAGTCACTTATCAGATTAGCCGTGGGGTGGTCCTCCTCTAGCTGGTAGTACCTCTTGCCCTGAACGAACAAATGCAGTTGGCCTCAACATTACTTTATTTTCATTTTTTTGTCAATTATTTTGTTTTTTCTTTGAAGTTGTCACGTTCACTAAAGTTGGTGCCTCTGGCGACCTCCTGGTTTGTCCATATGGATCAGCCAATCCTGCGTAGACGCAAGGAGGACCCAGGTATACAACAGTGCGTGAAAACCAGAATTACATCTACATTCTATAATAAATAAGTCAACCTAGACCAATGTAATATGTTCTTTGGAAGGATGAAGATGTGAATGCCGTTTACTTAGTAGACAAGCATTTGCAATGCAATAGGTCTTGGATTTCTAAAGGTTTGAGCTATTGCGGTTGCAAACAATAATGCAACGCCAATAGCTCAAACTTTCAGTAATACAGCCCGGGCGTAATACAGCCTGGGCGGAGAACATGTTAAGTGTGCATGACTGTTTGGCCAGCTGAGACGGCCGGCCAAAGTGTCATGCACACTTACAGAGTGCCACCACTCCTTCCCCCACTCTTTGAGCAGAGCAGCCCCACCCCGTAAAGCTGCCTTAGCAGGAAAAATAAAATGATTACAACATCAAGCTATTATCACATTTATTTTTCCTTTTTAGGTCTCGGAACTGCGAACAGATTGCAAAGCAATCTGTCGTTCCGAGACTCTTTTGTAATCATTCTGGCTTTCGAGGAGTCAAGGGAGACAGACAAGCGAGGTGCACGTGCAACCTTGGAACTGGGATCAGGTCGCGCGCGCTTCCTGTCTCCCATGGCTCCTTGGAAGCAGACTCACACGCACGCACGCGCACACATACAGACCACCCCCCCCCCCTCGCCGCATATACACACACTCACCCACACACACTCACACACACACACACACATACAGAACATCCCCCCCTCGCCGCAGCGCATGCGCAAGCACACACAGAGACACCCCCCCCCCCCCCCCCCCTTCCTACCTCGTCTCGGCGTGTCTTTGCGCTCCATGGTGACGTTCGCCAAATGAGGGTGAGCACTGGACAGACTGTCTTGCACAAGGACGGGCAGGTGCACAGTCGTCAACAGGCCCCCAACAAGTCACCGAGCACCTAAGGAGGGGTACCCTCTTTCAACAGGACACACCGGCTTGCCCCAGTCGCGTGCCGTCCCTGCCTCTCAGATTGCGTGCTAGTGCTCGCGCGCAGCCGCCGTTCACGGCTGCGCGCGCCCCCCCGCAGCTGAAGCAGCAGGCCTAAGGTCGCCAGTACATAGGGAGAAGCGGGTTGCTTTGCTAATTGTGCCGGTGCTTTCTGGTGTTTAGCACCGGCACTTACCTATCAGGGCCGTGTCTACTGCATGTCACATTTATTCACATGCTATTTATTACCTCACTGACTGTTGCTGTTAGTGCGCCCTCTGTCGGCTCCCAGCCGCTACAGCATTGATGCCGCCCGAGACAATTACTAAGTACCGCTGGAGCGATGAAGAAATGCTCCCGCGGTGTCACTTAACCACCAGAATCAAACTGAGCCGAAAGAATGGGTGACTTAACTGCTGGCGAGCGGGAAAAGAAAGATGAACACTGACTCACTGCCTAATAGTATGGAGACCCGGGCAGTGGTTATGTGTGTCGTGGCTGTGACCTTGCATCCTCCTCTGGAAGGAAGTGAGGTCGGATATTCAAAAAGTTGCTGGACCCGAAACAAGTGAGTAGTGTGCTCTTCACGTCCTAGCATCCGGCAGCAGTAACGAAGCATTCTGGTGACAACCAACACGTCTGATTGCAAGTAGGTTCCATGCACACGTACACCACCACTGCCATGCACACACGCACACCACCACTGCCATGCACACACGCACACCACAACTGCCATGCACACACGGACACCACCACTGCCATGCACACACAGACACCACCACTGCCATGCACACACGCACACCACCACTGCCATGCACACACGCACACCACCACTGCCATGCACACACGCACACCACCACTGCCATGCACACACAGACACCACCAGCTGAGTGCAGAGTGCTGAGTAGTGAGTAGTGAGTTTCCAGAGTGCAGAGTAGTGAGTGCAGAGTAGTGAGTGCAGAGTAGTGAGTGCAGAGTAGTGAGTGCAGAGTAGTGAGCGCAGAGTAGTGAGTAGTGAGTGCAGAGTAGTGAGTAGTGAGTGCAGAGTAGTGAGTAGTGAGTGCAGAGTAGTGAGTAGTGAGTAGTGAGTACAGAGTAGTGAGTACAGAGTAGTGAGTACAGAGTAGTGAGTGCAGAGTAGTGAGTGCAGAGTAGTGAGTGCAGAGTAGTGAGTGCAGAGTAGTGAGTGCAGAGTAGTGAGCGCAGAGTAGTGAGCGCACAGTAGTGAGCGCAGAGTAGTGAGTGCAGAGTAGTGAGTAGTGAGTGCAGAGTAGTGAGTAGTGAGTGCAGAGTAGTGAGTAGTGAGTGCAGAGTAGTGAGTGCAGAGTAGTGAGTGCAGAGTAGTGAGTGCAGAGTAGTGAGTGCAGAGTAGTGAGTAGTGAGTGCAGAGTAGTAAGTAGTGAGTGCAGAGTAGTGAGTGCAGAGTAGTGAGTGCAGAGTAGTGAGTGCAGAGTAGTGAGTAGTGAGTAGTGAGTAGTGAGTACAGAGTAGTGAGTACAGAGTAGTGAGTACAGAGTAGTGAGTACAGAGTAGTGAGTGCAGAGTAGTGAGTGCAGAGTAGTGAGTGCAGCGTAGTGAGTGCAGAGTAGTGAGTGCAGATTAGTGAGTGCAGAGTAGTGAGCGCAGAGTAGTGAGTGCAGAGTAGTGAGTAGTGAGTGCAGAGTAGTGAGTAGTGAGTGCAGAGTAGTGAGTAGTGAGTGCAGAGTAGTGAGTAGTGAGTGCAGAGTAGTGAGTGCACAGTAGTGAGTGCAGAGTAGTGAGTGCAGAGTAGTGAGTGCAGAGTAGTGAGTGCAGAGTAGTGAGTGCAGAGTAGTGAGTAGTGAGTGCAGAGTAGTGAGTAGTGAGTGCAGAGTAGTGAGTAGTGAGTGCAGAGTAGTGAGTAGTGAGTGCACAGTAGTGAGTAGTGAGTGCAGAGTAGTGAGTAGTGAGTGCAGAGTAGTGAGTAGTGAGTGCAGAGTAGTGAGTGCAGAGTAGTGAGTAGTGAGTGCAGAGTAGTGAGTAGTGAGTGCAGAGTAGTGAGTGCAGAGTAGTGAGTGCAGAGTAGTGAGTGCAGAGTAGTGAGTGCAGAGTAGTGAGTAGTGAGTGCAGAGTAGTGAGTAGTGAGTGCAGAGTAGTGAGTAGTGAGTGCAGAGTAGTGAGTAGTGAGTGCAGAGTAGTGAGTAGTGAGTGCAGAGTAGTGAGTGCAGAGTAGTGAGTGCAGAGTAGTGAGTAGTGAGTGCAGAGTAGTGAGTAGTGAGTGCAGAGTAGTGAGTAGTGAGTGCAGAGTAGTGAGTAGTGAGTGCAGAGTAGTGAGTGCAGAGTAGTGAGTGCAGAGTAGTGAGTGCAGAGTAGTGAGTGCAGAGTAGTGAGTAGTGAGTGCACAGTAGTGAGTAGTGAGTGCAGAGTAGTGAGTAGTGAGTGCAGAGTAGTGAGTAGTGAGTGCAAAGTAGTGAGTGCAGAGTAGTGAGTGCAGAGTAGTGAGTGCAGAGTAGTGAGTGCAGAGTAGTGAGTGCAGAGTAGTGAGTAGTGAGTGCAGTGTAGTGAGTAGTGAGTGCAGAGTAGTGAGTAGTGAGTGCAGAGTAGTGAGTAGTGAGTGCAGAGTAGTGAGTAGTGAGTGCAGAGTAGTGAGTAGTGAGTGCAGAGTAGTGAGTGCAGAGTAGTGAGTGCAGAGTAGTGAGTGCAGAGTAGTGAGTGCAGAGTAGTGAGTGCAGAGTAGTGAGTAGTGAGTGCAGAGTAGTGAGTGCAGAGTAGTGAGTGCAGAGTAGTGAGTGCAGAGTAGTGAGTAGTGAGTGCAGAGTAGTGAGTAGTGAGTGCAGAGTAGTGAGTAGTGAGTGCAGAGTAGTGAGTAGTGAGTGCAGAGTAGTGAGTACAGAGTAGTGAGTACAGAGTAGTGAGTAGTGAGTGCAGAGTAGTGAGTAGTGAGTGCAGAGTAGTGAGTAGTGAGTGCAGAGTAGTGAGTGCAGAGTAGTGAGTGCAGAGTAGTGAGTGCAGAGTAGTGAGTGCAGAGTAGTGAGTGCAGAGTAGTGAGTGCAGAGTAGTGAGCGCACAGTAGTGAGCGCAGAGTAGTGAGCGCACAGTAGTGAGCGCAGAGTAGTGAGTAGTGAGTAGTGAGTACAGAGTAGTGAGTACAGAGTAGTGAGTGCAGAGTAGTGAGTAGTGAGTGCAGAGTAGTGAGTAGTGAGTGCAGAGTAGTGAGTAGTGAGTGCAGAGTAGTGAGTAGTGAGTGCAGAGTAGTGAGTAGTGAGTGCAGAGTAGTGAGTAGTGAGTGCAGAGTAGTGAGTGCAGAGTAGTGAGTGCAGAGTAGTGAGTGCAGAGTAGTGAGTGCAGAGTAGTGAGTGCAGAGTAGTGAGTAGTGAGTGCAGAGTAGTGAGTGCAGAGTAGTGAGTGCAGAGTAGTGAGTGCAGAGTAGTGAGTAGTGAGTGCAGAGTAGTGAGTAGTGAGTGCAGAGTAGTGAGTAGTGAGTGCAGAGTAGTGAGTAGTGAGTGCAGAGTAGTGAGTACAGAGTAGTGAGTACAGAGTAGTGAGTAGTGAGTGCAGAGTAGTGAGTAGTGAGTGCAGAGTAGTGAGTAGTGAGTGCAGAGTAGTGAGTGCAGAGTAGTGAGTGCAGAGTAGTGAGTGCAGAGTAGTGAGTGCAGAGTAGTGAGTGCAGAGTAGTGAGTGCAGAGAAGTGAGCGCACAGTAGTGAGCGCAGAGTAGTGAGCGCACAGTAGTGAGCGCAGAGTAGTGAGTAGTGAGTAGTGAGTACAGAGTAGTGAGTACAGAGTAGTGAGTACAGAGTAGTGAGTACAGAGTAGTGAGTGCAGAGTAGTGAGTGCAGAGTAGTGAGTGCAGAGTAGTGAGTACAGAGTAGTGAGTGCAGAGTAGTGAGTGCAGAGTAGTGAGTGCAGAGTAGTGAGTACAGAGTGCAGAGTAGTGAGTGCAGAGTAGTGAGTGCAGAGTAGTGAGTGCAGAGTAGTGAGTGCAGAGTAGTGCGTAGTGAGTGCAGAGTAGTGCGTAGTGAGTGCAGAGTAGTGCGTAGTGAGTGCAGAGTAGTGCGTAGTGAGTGCAGAGTAGTGCGTAGTGAGTACAGAGTAGTGAGTACAGAGTAGTGAGTACAGAGTAGTGAGTACAGAGTGCAGAGTAGTGAGTGCAGAGTAGTGAGTGCAGAGTAGTGAGTACAGAGTAGTGAGTACAGAGTAGTGAGTGCAGAGTAGTGAGTGCAGAGTACAGAGTAGTGAGTGCAGAGTAGTGAGTGCAGAGTAGTGAGTACAGAGTAGTGAGTACAGAGTAGTGAGTACAGAGTAGTGAGTACAGAGTAGTGAGTACAGAGTGCAGAGTAGTGAGTGCAGAGTAGTGAGTGCAGAGTAGTGAGTGCAGAGTAGTGAGTGCAGAGTAGTGAGTGCAGAGTAGTGAGTACAGAGTAGTGAGTAGTGAGTGCAGAGTAGTGAGTGCAGAGTAGTGAGTAGTGAGTGCAGAGTAGTGAGTAGTGAGTGCAGAGTAGTGAGTAGTGAGTGCAGAGTAGTGAGTAGTGAGTGCAGAGTAGTGAGTGCAGAGTAGTGAGTGCAGAGTAGTGAGTGCAGAGTAGTGAGTAGTGAGTGCAGAGTAGTGAGTGCAGAGTAGTGAGTGCAGAGTAGTGAGTGCAGAGTAGTGAGTGCAGAGTACAGAGTAGTGAGTGCAGAGTACAGAGTAGTGAGTGCAGAGTACAGAGTAGTGAGTGCAGAGTAGTGAGTGCAGAGTAGTGAGTGCAGAGTAGTGAGTGCAGAGTAGTGAGTGCAGAGTAGTGAGTAGTGAGTCCAGAGTAGTGAGTCCAGAGTAGTGAGTCCAGAGTAGTGAGTGCAGAGTAGTGAGTGCAGAGTAGTGAGTGCAGAGTAGTGAGTGCAGAGTAGTGAGTGCAGAGTAGTGAGTGCAGAGTAGTGAGTACAGAGTAGTGAGTACAGAGTGCAGAGTAGTGAGTGCAGAGAAGTGAGTGCAGAGTAGTGAGTGCAGAGTAGTGAGTGCAGAGTAGTGAGTGCAGAGTAGTGAGTGCAGAGTAGTGAGTACAGAGTGCAGAGTAGTGAGTGCAGAGTAGTGAGTGCAGAGTAGTGAGTGCAGAGTAGTGAGTGCAGAGTAGTGCGTAGTGAGTGCAGAGTAGTGCGTAGTGAGTGCAGAGTAGTGCGTAGTGAGTGCAGAGTAGTGCGTAGTGAGTGCAGAGTAGTGCGTAGTGAGTGCAGAGTAGTGCGTAGTGAGTGCAGAGTAGTGAGTGCAGAGTAGTGAGTGCAGAGTAGTGAGTGCAGAGTAGTGAGTGCAGAGTAGTGAGTGCAGAGTAGTGAGTGCAGAGTAGTGAGTAGTGAGTGCAGAGTAGTGAGTAGTGAGTGCAGAGTAGTGAGTGCAGAGTAGTGAGTGCAGAGTAGTGAGTGCAGAGTAGTGAGTGCAGAGTAGTGAGTGGAGAGTAGTGAGTGCAGAGTAGTGAGTAGTGAGTGCAGAGTAGTGAGTGCAGAGTAGTGAGTTCAGAGTAGTGAGTGCAGAGTAGTGAGTGCAGAGTAGTGAGTGCAGAGTAGTGAGTAGTGAGTGCAGAGTAGTGAGTAGTGAGTGCAGAGTAGTGAGTAGTGAGTGCAGAGTAGTGAGTAGTGAGTGCAGAGTAGTGAGTAGTGAGTGCAGAGTACAGAGTAGTGAGTGCAGAGTAGTGAGTAGTGAGTGCAGAGTACAGAGTAGTGAGTGCAGAGTAGTGAGTGCAGAGTAGTGAGTAGTGAGTGCAGAGTAGTGAGTAGTGAGTGCAGAGTAGTGAGTGCAGAGTAGTGAGTAGTGAGTGCAGAGTAGTGAGTGCAGAGTAGTGAGTGCAGAGTAGTGAGTGCAGAGTAGTGAGTGCAGAGTAGTGAGTGCAGAGTAGTGCGTAGTGAGTGCAGAGTAGTGCGTAGTGAGTGCAGAGTAGTGCGTAGTGAGTGCAGAGTAGTGAGTAGTGAGTGCAGAGTAGTGAGTAGTGAGTGCAGAGTAGTGAGTAGTGAGTGCAGAGTAGTGAGTGCAGAGTAGTGAGTGCAGAGTAGTGAGTGCAGAGAAGTGAGTGCAGATTAGTGAGTGCAGAGTAGTGAGTGCAGAGTACAGAGTAGTGAGTGCAGAGTAGTGAGTGCAGAGTAGTGAGTGCAGAGTAGTGAGTGCAGAGTAGTGAGTGCAGAGTAGTGAGTAGTGAGTGCAGAGTAGTGAGTGCAGAGTAGTGAGTAGTGAGTGCAGAGTAGTGAGTAGTGAGTACAGAGTAGTGAGTGCAGAGTAGTGAGTAGTGAGTGCAGAGTAGTGAGTGCAGAGTAGTGAGTGCAGAGTAGTGAGTGCAGAGTAGTGAGTGCAGAGTAGTGAGTGCAGAGTAGTGAGTGCAGAGTAGTGAGTGCAGAGTAGTGAGTGCAGAGTAGTGAGTAGTGAGTGCAGAGTAGTGAGTAGTGAGTGCAGAGTAGTGAGTGCAGAGTGCAGAGTAGTGAGTGCAGAGTAGTGAGTGCAGAGTAGTGAGTGCAGAGTAGTGAGTGCAGAGTAGTGAGTGCAGAGTACAGAGTAGTGAGTGCAGAGTACAGAGTAGTGAGTGCAGAGTACAGAGTAGTGAGTGCAGAGTACAGAGTAGTGAGTGCAGAGTACAGAGTAGTGAGTACAGAGTGCAGACTAGTGAGTGCAGAGTGCAGAGTAGTGAGTGCAGAGTAGTGAGTGCAGAGTAGTGAGTGCAGAGTAGTGAGTGCAGAGTAGTGAGTGCAGAGTAGTGAGTGCAGAGTAGTAAGTGCAGAGTAGTGAGTGCAGAGTAGTGAGTGCAGAGTAGTGAGTGCAGAGTAGTGAGTGCAGAGTAGTGAGTGCAGAGTATTGAGTGCAGAGTAGTGAGTGCAGAGTAGTGAGTGCAGAGTAGTGAGTGCAGAGTAGTGAGTGCAGAGTAGTGAGTGCAGAGTAGTGAGTGGTGAGTGCAGAGTAGTGAGTGCAGAGTAGTGAGTGCAGAGTAGTGAGTTCAGAGTAGTGAGTGCAGAGTAGTGAGTGCAGAGTAGTGAGTGCAGAGTAGTGAGTGCAGAGTAGTGAGTGCAGAGTAGTGCGTAGTGAGTGCAGAGTAGTGAGTGCAAAGTAGTGAGTGCAGAGTAGTGAGTGCAGAGTAGTGAGTGCAGAGTAGTGAGTGCAGAGTAGTGAGTGCAGAGTAGTGAGTACAGAGTGCAGAGTAGTGAGTGCAGAGTAGTGAGTGCAGAGTAGTGAGTGCAGAGTAGTGAGTGCAGAGTAGTGAGTGCAGAGTAGTGAGTAGTGAGTGCAGAGTAGTGAGTGCAGAGTAGTGAGTGCAGAGTAGTGAGTGCAGAGTAGTGCGTAGTGAGTGCAGAGTAGTGAGTGCAGAGTAGTGCGTAGTGAGTGCAGAGTAGTGAGTGCAGAGTAGTGAGTGCAGAGTAGTGAGTAGTGAGTGCAGAGTAGTGAGTGCAGAGTAGTGAGTAGTGAGTGCAGAGTAGTGAGTGCAGAGTAGTGAGTAGTGAGTGCAGAGTAGTGAGTGCAGAGTAGTGAGTGCAGAGTAGTGAGTGCAGAGTAGTGAGTGCAGAGTAGTGAGTAGTGAGTGTAGAGTAGTGAGTAGTGAGTGCAGAGTAGTGAGTAGTGAGTGCAGAGTAGTGAGTGCAGAGTAGTGAGTGCAGAGTAGTGAGTGCAGAGTAGTGAGTGCAGAGTAGTGAGTGCAGAGTAGTGAGTGCAGAGTAGTGAGTAGTGAGTGCAGAGTAGTGAGTAGTGAGTGCAGAGTAGTGAGTAGTGAGTGCAGAGTAGTGAGTAGTGAGTGCATAGTAGTGAGTGCAGAGTAGTGAGTAGTGAGTGCAGAGTAGTGAGTAGTGAGTGCAGAGTAGTGAGTGCAGAGTAGTGAGTGCAGAGTAGTGAGTGCAGAGTAGTGAGTGCAGAGTAGTGAGTGCAGAGTAGTGAGTGCAGAGTAGTGAGTGCAGAGTAGTGAGTGCAGAGTAGTGAGTTCAGAGTAGTGAGTTCAGAGTAGTGAGTTCAGAGTAGTGAGTTCAGAGTAGTGAGTGCAGAGTAGTGAGTTCAGAGTAGTGAGTAGTGAGTGCAGAGTAGTGAGTAGTGAGTGCAGAGTGCAGAGTAGTGAGTCTAGAGTAGTGAGTGCAGAGTAGTGAGTGCAGAGTAGTGAGTGCAGAGTAGTGAGTGCAGAGTAGTGAGTGCAGAGTAGTGAGTACAGAGTCCAGAGTAGTGAGTGCAGAGTAGTGAGTAGTGAGTGCAGAGTAGTGAGTGCACAGTAGTGAGTAGTGAGTGCAGACTAGTGAGTGCAGAGTAGTGAGTAGTGAGTGCAGACTAGTGAGTGCAGAGTAGTGAGTAGTGAGTGCAGAGTAGTGAGTGCAGAGTAGTGAGTAGTGAGTGCAGTGAGTAGTGAGTGCACAGTAGTGAGTAGTGAGTGCACAGTAGTGAGTAGTGAGTGCACAGTAGTGAGTGCACAGTAGTGAGTAGTGAGTGCACAGTAGTGAGTAGTGAGTGCACAGTAGTGAGTGCAGAGTAGTGAGTGCAGAGTAGTGAGTGCAGAGTAGTGAGTGCAGAGTAGTGAGTGCAGAGTAGTGCGTAGTGAGTGCAGAGTAGTGAGTGCAAAGTAGTGAGTGCAAAGTAGTGAGTGCAGAGTAGTGAGTGCAGAGTAGTGAGTGCAGAGTAGTGAGTGCAGAGTAGTGAGTGCAGAGTAGTGAGTACAGAGTGCAGAGTAGTGAGTGCAGAGTAGTGAGTGCAGAGTAGTGAGTGCAGAGTAGTGAGTGCAGAGTAGTGAGTGCAGAGTACAGAGTAGTGAGTACAGAGTAGTGAGTGCAGAGTAGTGAGTGCAGAGTAGTGAGTGCAGAGTAGTGAGTGCAGAGTAGTGAGTGCAGAGTAGTGAGTGCAGAGTAGTGAGTAGTGAGTGCAGAGTAGTGAGTGCAGAGTAGTGAGTAGTGAGTGCAGAGTAGTGAGTAGTGAGTACAGAGTAGTGAGTGCAGAGTAGTGAGTAGTGAGTGCAGAGTAGTGAGTGCAGAGTAGTGAGTGCAGAGTAGTGAGTGCAGAGTAGTGAGTGCAGAGTAGTGAGTGCAGAGTAGTGAGTGCAGAGTAGTGAGTGCAGAGTAGTGAGTAGTGAGTGCAGAGTAGTGAGTAGTGAGTTCAGAGTAGTGAGTGCAGAGTGCAGAGTAGTGAGTGCAGAGTAGTGAGTGCAGAGTAGTGAGTGCAGAGTAGTGAGTGCAGAGTAGTGAGTGCAGAGTACAGAGTAGTGAGTGCAGAGTACAGAGTAGTGAGTGCAGAGTACAGAGTAGTGAGTGCAGAGTACAGAGTAGTGAGTGCAGAGTACAGAGTAGTGAGTACAGAGTGCAGACTAGTGAGTGCAGAGTGCAGAGTAGTGAGTGCAGAGTAGTGAGTGCAGAGTAGTGAGTGCAGAGTAGTGAGTGCAGAGTAGTGAGTGCAGAGTAGTGAGTGCAGAGTAGTGAGTGCAGAGTAGTAAGTGCAGAGTAGTGAGTGCAGAGTAGTGAGTGCAGAGTAGTGAGTGCAGAGTAGTGAGTGCAGAGTAGTGAGTGCAGAGTATTGAGTGCAGAGTAGTGAGTGCAGAGTAGTGAGTGCAGAGTAGTGAGTGCAGAGTAGTGAGTGCAGAGTAGTGAGTGCAGAGTAGTGAGTGGTGAGTGCAGAGTAGTGAGTGCAGAGTAGTGAGTGCAGAGTAGTGAGTTCAGAGTAGTGAGTGCAGAGTAGTGAGTGCAGAGTAGTGAGTGCAGAGTAGTGAGTGCAGAGTAGTGAGTGCAGAGTAGTTCGTAGTGAGTGCAGAGTAGTGAGTGCAAAGTAGTGAGTGCAGAGTAGTGAGTGCAGAGTAGTGAGTGCAGAGTAGTGAGTGCAGAGTAGTGAGTGCAGAGTAGTGAGTACAGAGTGCAGAGTAGTGAGTGCAGAGTAGTGAGTGCAGAGTAGTGAGTGCAGAGTAGTGAGTGCAGAGTAGTGAGTGCAGAGTAGTGAGTAGTGAGTGCAGAGTAGTGAGTGCAGAGTAGTGAGTGCAGAGTAGTGAGTGCAGAGTAGTGCGTAGTGAGTGCAGAGTAGTGAGTGCAGAGTAGTGCGTAGTGAGTGCAGAGTAGTGAGTGCAGAGTAGTGAGTGCAGAGTAGTGAGTAGTGAGTGCAGAGTAGTGAGTGCAGAGTAGTGAGTAGTGAGTGCAAGGTAGTGAGTGCAGAGTAGTGAGTAGTGAGTGCAGAGTAGTGAGTGCAGAGTAGTGAGTGCAGAGTAGTGAGTGCAGAGTAGTGAGTAGTGAGTGTAGAGTAGTGAATAGTGAGTGCAGAGTAGTGAGTAGTGAGTGCAGAGTAGTGAGTGCAGAGTAGTGAGTGCAGAGTAGTGAGTGCAGAGTAGTGAGTGCAGAGTAGTGAGTGCAGAGTAGTGAGTAGTGAGTGCAGAGTAGTGAGTAGTGAGTGCAGAGTAGTGAGTAGTGAGTGCAGAGTAGTGAGTAGTGAGTGCATAGTAGTGAGTGCAGAGTAGTGAGTGCAGAGTAGTGAGTAGTGAGTGCAGAGTAGTGAGTAGTGAGTGCAGAGTAGTGAGTAGTGAGTGCAGAGTAGTGAGTGCAGAGTAGTGAGTGCAGAGTAGTGAGTGCAGAGTAGTGAGTGCAGAGTAGTGAGTGCAGAGTAGTGAGTGCAGAGTAGTGAGTGCAGAGTAGTGAGTTCAGAGTAGTGAGTTCAGAGTAGTGAGTTCAGAGTAGTGAGTTCAGAGTAGTGAGTGCAGAGTAGTGAGTTCAGAGTAGTGAGTAGTGAGTGCAGAGTAGTGAGTAGTGAGTGCAGAGTAGTGAGTGCAGAGTAGTGAGTGCAGAGTAGTGAGTGCAGAGTAGTGAGTAGTGAGTGCAGAGTAGTGAGTGCAGAGTGCAGAGTAGTGAGTGCAGAGTGCAGAGTAGTGAGTGCAGAGTGCAGAGTAGTGAGTCTAGAGTAGTGAGTGCAGAGTAGTGAGTGCAGAGTAGTGAGTGCAGAGTAGTGAGTGCAGAGTAGTGAGTGCAGAGTAGTGAGTACAGAGTCCAGAGTAGTGAGTGCAGAGTAGTGAGTAGTGAGTGCAGAGTAGTGAGTGCACAGTAGTGAGTAGTGAGTGCAGACTAGTGAGTGCAGAGTAGTGAGTAGTGAGTGCAGACTAGTGAGTGCAGAGTAGTGAGTAGTGAGTGCAGAGTAGTGAGTGCAGAGTAGTGAGTAGTGAGTGCAGTGAGTAGTGAGTGCACAGTAGTGAGTAGTGAGTGCACAGTAGTGAGTAGTGAGTGCACAGTAGTGAGTGCACAGTAGTGAGTAGTGAGTGCACAGTAGTGAGTAGTGAGTGCACAGTAGTGAGTGCACAGTAGTGAGTGCAGAGTAGTGAGTGCAGAGTAGTGAGTGCAGAGTAGTGAGTGCAGAGTAGTGCGTAGTGAGTGCAGAGTAGTGAGTGCAAAGTAGTGAGTGCAAAGTAGTGAGTGCAGAGTAGTGAGTGCAGAGTAGTGAGTGCAGAGTAGTGAGTGCAGAGTAGTGAGTGCAGAGTAGTGAGTACAGAGTGCAGAGTAGTGAGTGCAGAGTAGTGAGTGCAGAGTAGTGAGTGCAGAGTAGTGAGTGCAGAGTAGTGAGTGCAGAGTAGTGAGTGCAGAGTAGTGAGTGCAGAGTAGTGCGTAGTGAGTGCAGAGTAGTGAGTGCAGAGTAGTGCGTAGTGAGTGCAGAGTAGTGAGTGCAGAGTAGTGAGTGCAGAGTAGTGAGTAGTGAGTGCAGAGTAGTGAGTGCAGAGTAGTGAGTAGTGAGTGCAGAGTAGTGAGTGCAGAGTAGTGAGTAGTGAGTGCAGAGTAGTGAGTGCAGAGTAGTGAGTGCAGAGTAGTGAGTGCAGAGTAGTGAGTAGTGAGTGTAGAGTAGTGAGTAGTGAGTGCAGAGTAGTGAGTAGTGAGTGCAGAGTAGTGAGTGCAGAGTAGTGAGTGCAGAGTAGTGAGTGCAGAGTAGTGAGTGCAGAGTTGTGAGTGCAGAGTAGTGAGTGCAGAGTAGTGAGTAGTGAGTGCAGAGTAGTGAGTAGTGAGTGCAGAGTAGTGAGTAGTGAGTGCAGAGTAGTGAGTAGTGAGTGCATAGTAGTGAGTGCAGAGTAGTGAGTGCAGAGTAGTGAGTAGTGAGTGCAGAGTAGTGAGTAGTGAGTGCAGAGTAGTGAGTGCAGAGTAGTGAGTGCAGAGTAGTGAGTGCAGAGTAGTGAGTGCAGAGTAGTGAGTGCAGAGTAGTGAGTGCAGAGTAGTGAGTAGTGAGTGCAGAGTAGTGAGTGCAGAGTAGTGAGTTCAGAGTAGTGAGTTCAGAGTAGTGAGTTCAGAGTAGTGAGTTCAGAGTAGTGAGTTCAGAGTAGTGAGTGCAGAGTAGTGAGTTCAGAGTAGTGAGTGCAGAGTAGTGAGTAGTGAGTGCAGAGTAGTGAGTGCAGAGTAGTGAGTGCAGAGTAGTGAGTGCAGAGTAGTGAGTAGTGAGTGCAGAGTAGTGAGTGCAGAGTGCAGAGTAGTGAGTGCAGAGTGCAGAGTAGTGAGTGCAGAGTGCAGAGTAGTGAGTGCAGAGTGCAGAGTAGTGAGTGCAGAGTAGTGAGTGCAGAGTAGTGAGTGCAGAGTAGTGAGTGCAGAGTAGTGAGTGCAGAGTAGTGAGTACAGAGTCCAGAGTAGTGAGTGCAGAGTAGTGAGTAGTGAGTGCAGAGTAGTGAGTGCACAGTAGTGAGTGCAGACTAGTGAGTGCAGAGTAGTGAGTAGTGAGTGCAGACTAGTGAGTGCAGAGTAGTGAGTAGTGAGTGCAGAGTAGTGAGTGCAGAGTAGTGAGTAGTGAGTGCAGTGAGTAGTGAGTGCACAGTAGTGAGTAGTGAGTGCACAGTAGTGAGTGCACAGTAGTGAGTGCACAGTAGTGAGTAGTGAGTGCACAGTAGTGAGTAGTGAGTGCACAGTAGTGAGTGCACAGTAGTGAGTGCACAGTAGTGAGTATAGAGTAGTGAGTGCACAGTAGTGAGTATAGAGTAGTGAGCAGTGAGTGCAGAGTAGTGAGTAGTGAGTGCAGAGCAGTGAGTGCAGAGTAGTGAGTAGTGAGTGCAGAGCAGTGAGTGCAGAGCAGTGAGTGCAGAGCAGTGAGTGCAGAGCAGTGAGTGCAGAGCAGTGAGTGCGCAGGGTGAACAATTCCAATCCATACCACATAATTCCATTACACACCACATGCATACACTCCATAACACATGGCTAAAAGACATTGCCATTTACAATGCCATTAGCTCTAACTCAAATAAATCCGAGACCTATTGCATTTCCAATGCTTGTTTTATACTGCTGATAAGAAATGGTGCAACGCCCCTCCGCCTTAGCAGAGAGGCGGAGACTGAGCTACACACTACACCCTTACCACTATCCTGGTGAATATATTTATTGCACCTGTTATGTGTGTGGTGCTTGGAATTTTCACAATTTCTATGAATACAGTGATGTCCGCACCCCCAATCTGAAAATTGATCCAGCACCACATGAGCAAATTAAATGACTTGCACAGACACACAGGATGTTGAGCCAACGCTGAGACTCAAACTGGGAGTATCTTCACAAGGGAATGGAGAAGCAACGTTGCTAATGTCACGCTCCGGCATTCTGAAAATGAAGGGAGGCACCGTATTCACAAGAATCCGGCGCACCCGTGCATTTCCCCTAGCGCTGGTGCTAAATCTAGCTGCCTAGTGCCAACGGAAGCAACCTTGCACCACAGTGCAAGGGTGTCTGCATTAGGGAAATGATTGTTTATGTGCAGTAAGGTGTCCCTTCCTGCATATAAACAAACCAGAATGTTGAATTGTAATTCCTATGTCTGCTGAATTGTGCAGCACACATAGAAGTTGCAACTCGTCATTTTTTAATGATTATGTGCAGGAAGTGACACCTTCCTGCACATTAACAATAATTTGTGGCGATTTGCTGTTTTTATGTGTGCTGACAGCAAAAACGAGGAGAAATGAAGCATTTCTCCTCTTTTCACCATGTTAAGATCGGCTTTTCTCTGGTCTTATTATTATTATTTGTAAATAGGGGGCAGCGTCAAAATCAACGGGTGTTGCGGTGGAACACCCAGAGCAAGACCCATCACACGCTCCTTTCACGCTAAGTGTAGTGTGAAAGGGAGCCTTATTTACAAGGCGCCGTTAAGTTGCTCAACGCTGCCTTGTAAAGAAGGTGAAAGGTTTATTGGCAACGGAACATCACAAAAAGCTGACGTTCCTGTGGCGATAGGTGCTTGTAAATATGCGCCCAGGTTCGGTAGTTCCAAAGACGGCTGCTCCAGCCTAGCGCCACATCTGCCCCAACTGATAAAGTAGTATCTTTAGCTATTTCTACAGCCCCAACGTACACAATTACCCTTTGTCATTGTACGGCTCTTTCCAATGTCCAGTAGGTTCTCACGTCCACCACCCCAACTTACACTTAACTTTCACCCCCTTCTTGCACTCAAGACAATGTCAAACATGTCCCCCACACACACACATACAACTTACACAGTTTTGGAGCATTCGAGGGTGAAGGCACTGGGAGATGAAATCAAGTTGCAGAGGATCACACACTACGATCAGGAGGAGATCCCTGGCAGAGCGCCAAGGAGTCCAGGATACAACGACTTCAACTCTATGCCAACTCACCTCGCAAACGCAGATGTTTGCTCGTATGTTTTCCATCCTGGTTCGTAATCTTCTAAGTAGCCCACCACCTCCAGGCTCCAACGCTCCTCTTTCTGCAGCTGGGAGACCTGCTCAGAAAACGCCTCGACCCACTCTGAGCTGCTCGGGCCGCCTCCCTTCATCCTGCTGTGCACGGGCCCCCACTCTGGGCTCCAGGGAGGTAAACTGTGCGGGGTGCGCGCCAGGCTTTGCCCAAGTGTGGGCAGCAGACGTGTCTGAGATCAAACTCTAGCACACCACCACACCCACTACCTGTGGCCCAACCCTGCGGAGACCGCGGAAACACTCAAAGTTCAATAAAAGACTTTGTACTAGCAATAAAGCACTTTATTGATGTTGTGCAGACGTTAACCCAACTCTGTAAATTTCCTAATAACATCATGGCAACAGGCCCCACCCCACAACACATGCATGTAACCCGCAAATAACACACTAGACACCAGTGTTAGGTGGGAAAAAATTGCTGCAGGTTTATTACATACAACATATGTAATCATATTGGGTTAGCTTACGGGCGATCCAAGGGCAGGCCGCATTCTCGCCACCTGCCCGCCTGCTGAGCCAAGCAGCACCATGGCGAACCACCTATACATTCTGGTATTACTGATTATACTCACGCCCCTGTTAGACGGACCGGGAGGGTCGGCCGAGGATAAGGGGAGAGGTCTCCGGGGAGAGCCGTCTCCGACGATCGTACAGACAAGTAACTTCCCCCCCCACAGACGGACACCACACAAGGGCAAAGTTCAACGATACTTTTATAGGCAATTCTTTAAGTACGATAGAATGGTACAAGGAGGTCTGGACTCAGGGGTCCCCTCGATTCTGGTCTCTGGTTAGGGAGAAGGGTAGCGGGACAGTCTTGTTACCAAAAGATGGAAATAGCTCTCAATCCTCGAGCTCGGCGTTCTAGATGATCGGGCCGCGGCGGAGCCAGCAGGTCCCGAGATGGACGGAGGAAGCGACGGTCCGCGGCGGAGCCAGCAGGTCCCGATGAAGATGGTAGTTACAAACGGTCCGCGGCCACGCCAGCAGGTCCCGACGACGATGAAGGATTACGAAGGTTACGAAGGTTGCGGCAGCGCCAGCAGGCAGGACGATGAAGCGCAAGGCAGAGCTACGGCAGCGCCAGTAGTCCGTCAAGGATGAGTTCTTCTCTGCGTCTCTCGACTCCAGGATACAACTGCCTTCCTGCTCTGGAGCTGCCCCAGTTATAGGGCTGGTGCCCTTTGATGTCCGGACCCTCGCACTTGGAGGTCGGGAGGTCCGGGATGAGGGAGTCCAGACACCCAGCAGGGGGGTGGAGCCAGCGCCCGGGGAGGCGATGGGCGAGCGGCACTTGGCGGGGGAGAGCCATCGACGCCTCTTTCTCCCATTGACTTGCCAAGTAGCCCGCTCACCTCCTGGGTGGATGGTGGTGCCGGGATGTCTGAGGCCTGGCTAGGCCCAGGGTTGAGGTCGATCGGGGGCCAGGCGGCCTCGTGGTGGAGTGTCCAAGATGGCGCCCAGGCTGGGCGCGCGGGCCAGTAGTGGGTCGGGCCCACGAGGTCGATATGTTCAGGTGCAGGGGCCCCGGAGGGGACGGAAGACGGGCAGTGGTGGTGTGTGGCACTTGTGTGACCGGGCTCGGGCCTGGTCCGGCCGAGGGGGGAGCGGCCCTTCATGTGGCCTGTCCAACATGCGTCCCCCCCAGCTGAAGGCGGGGAGAGTCACCCATCCTCTTGGGGACTCTCTTCGTCGAGGCGGAAAAACCGGGACAGGCCATCCGCGTTGGCGTGATCTGGCCCAGGCCGGTGCTCAACAGTGAAGTCCATCCCTTGTAGGGAGATGGACCAACGTAGTAGTTTCGGGTTTTCCCCCCGCATCTGCATCAGCCACTGCAGGGGTCGATGGTCGGTCTGCACCCGAAAGTGTGTGCCAAAGAGGTAGGGCCGGAGCTTTTTGAGGGCCCATACCACAGCGAAGGCCTCCCTCTCTATGGTGCTCCAGCGTTGTTCTCGGGGTAGGAGTCGCCTGCTGATGAAGGCCACTGGCTGATCAAGGCCTTCGGTGTTCACTTGAGACAGGACTGCCCCAATGCCATGGTCGGAGGCATCCGTCTGGACGACGAACTCCCGGCTGTAGTCGGGGACCTGGAGCACAGGGGCGGAGCACATGGCGGCCTTCAATTGTTCGAAGGCTGTTTGACAATCTGGGGTCCAGTTGACTTTCTTGGGTTGATTTTTGGACGTGAGTTCTGTGAGGGGCCCCACTATGGTACCATAGTCTTTCACGAACCTTCGGTAATAGCCCGTGAGGCCCAGGAAGGCGCGTACCTCGGTCTGGGTGATGGGGGGCTGCCAGGACTGGATGGCGGCAATCTTGAGCTGCAGAGGGGCCACCAGGCCGCTTCCCACCTGGTGTCCGAGGTAGGTTACGGACCCCTGACCAATTTGGCATTTGCTGGCCTTGATCGTGAGGCCAGCCCGCTGGAGGGCCTGTAGCACCGCTCGGAGGTGGTGGAGGTGCTCGGGCCAATGGTGGCTGTATACAGCGATGTCGTCTAGGTAGGCGGCGCTGAATCCTTCGAGCCCTGCCAGGACCTGATTGACGAGCCGCTGAAATGTTGCTGGAGCATTCTTCATGCCGAAGGGCATGACCTTGAAATGGTAATGGCCATCAGGGGTGGAAAAGGCAGAACGTTCTTGGGCCCGGGGTGTGAGGCCGATCTGCCAGTAGCCCGCCGTCAGGTCGAAAATACTGAGGTAGCGGGCAGCTCCCATGCGGTCGATTAGTTCGTCTGCCCGGGGGATGGGATGTGCGTCTGTTCTGGTGACCGCATTCAAGCCCCGGTAGTCGACGCAGAACCGGAGTTCTGGTGTGGCGCCGGGAGCGGCTGCTTTGGGGACCAGCACTACAGGGCTGGCCCAGGGGCTGTCTGAGGGCTCGATGACCCCGAGCGTGAGCATTTTGGTTACTTCTTCCTGGATGCAGGCCCGTACCCGATCTGGCACGCGGTAGGCCCGGTGGCGGATAGGGGGGCTGTCCCCCGTGTCCACGTCGTGCACACACCAGGAAGTGACACCTGGGGTGAGGGAAAACAGGCTGGCGAACTGCAACAGAAGGTCTCGACACTCCTGGCGTTGTTCCCGGGTGAGGGCCTCCGAGAGTCGGACCCCATCCACGGAGCCGTCTTTCTCCCGAGTCCGTAGGAGGTCAGGGAGGGGCTCGGAGTCTTCTTCGGCCCCATTGTCTGTGGCCATCAGGAGGCTGAGTTCTGAACGCACAAAGTGGGGTTTCAGTCTATTAGCGTGGAGGACCCGGAGGGGGTTCCGGGAAGATTCCATGTCGATGAGATAGGTGGCAGGACCCTTGCGCTCGACTACTTTGAAGGGCCCCGTCCACTTGTCTTGCAGGGCGCAGGGTTCGGTGGGGGACATCACCCATACCTGTTGCCCAGGTTCAAATTCGATGGAGGAGGCATTCCGGTCATACCACTTTTTCATGTCCTCTTGACTGGCCTCTAGGTTGGCTTTTGCCAGCTCTCTGAACCGCCGGGTCTGGTTGCGGAGGGTTAGGAGGTACCTGAAGACATCTGGGGGGTTCTTTAGAGGGGGCATCTCCCAGCCTTCCTTGACTAGGCTGAGCGGCCCCCGTACTGGATGTCCATACAGCAGTTCAAACGGGCTGAAGCCGAGGGACTTCTGGGGGACCTCTCGATATGCGAAGAGGAGGCACGGCAGCAGCACATCCCACTGGCGACGGAGGGGCTCTTCCAACCCCCCAATCATCCCTTTGAGCGTGCGGTTGAACCGCTCAACGAGTCCGTTTCCTTGAGGGTGATAGGGGGTCGTGAATTGGTAGGTAACCCCACACTGTTGCCAGAGGGACTTCATATACTTGGAAATAAAGTTCGTGCCTCTGTCGCTGACGACTTCTCGGGGGAAGCCCACACGGGAGAAGATTCCCATCAGAGCCCGGCCGACTACCGGGGCTGTCACAGTTCGCAGGGGAACAGCCTCGGGGTAGCGGGTGGCGTGGTCCACGAGCACCAGGATGAACCGATGGCCTTGTTTTGTACGTGGGTCCAGGGGCCCCACAATGTCTATCCCGACCCTCTCGAACGGGGTGGTGACCACGGGAAAAGGTTGCAGGGGGGCTTTTAGTTTGCGACCGCTCTTTCCACTGGCTTGGCACGTGGGGCAAGATCGGCAATGCTGGTGTACATCGTTCCTCATTTTGGGCCAGAAGAAGTGGGTCACCAGGCGGCTGTAGGTTTTATCTTGACCCAGGTGTCCAGCCAGGGGGACATCGTGGGCCAGGTTTAGCAGAAAGTCTCTAAAAAGGAGGGGCACCACTAGCACTCGGCTGGCCCCCAACTCCGCGATTCTTTGTTCACTGTACAGCAGATCATTGTCCCAGTAGATCCAATGTGTTCCGGAGGTATCCCCTGCGCTTTGGGCGAGGGCTTGTTGGCGGAGTCCCTCGAGGGAGGGACAGGTCTTCTGTTCTTGGCGAAACTGTTCTTGCGTGGGCCCCCCCTCTTGAGGCCACTGGTCGAGGTTAGCGAGGTCTGGAGGTTGAGCTGGTTCTGGGGGGACGTCACGGTCGGTGGTTTCGACTGGGGCGACCGGAGGCGGAGGCGCCGGCCATTCGGGTTCCTCGGGTCGGGGTTTGGCACGGGCGGCCATGGACCGGGTGGTGACGCACGCCCAGTCCGGGATGCCTAACATCCCCAGGTGTTCTCTTCGTTCTACGGCTGCCCACGGAGAGCTTTCAAGGTCATTCCCCAGGAGGCAGTCTACGGGGGCATCGTCTTGGACCGTTACTTTCAACATGCCGGAGACCCCTCCCCATTCGAAAGGGACGCAGGCCATCCGACACAGACTTTCCGAGTTATCGGCTGAACGGACAGGGCAGAGAATGTTTGGTAGGAACTGTTCTGGGGCCACCAGGTGACAGCGGACGGCTGTCACACTGGCCCCGGTGTCACGGAGGGCTTCGGCCCGGCGTCCATTGAAGCTCACCCATTGGCTGTACTTCTGGGTGTTAGCGGGTAGGGGGACCCGCGGGACCATGTCTTTCCTCCCTAAGCAGGCTAGAGCCATGGCGGCTGGCTCCCATTCTTGATGCTCTTGCTCATATTCTTCTTGTTCCTCTGAGATCTGTTCCTCCCCCAGAGCAGCAGCGGCTACTTGGCGGGGTCTTGGGCTCTGATACTGGGGGCAGTTTGGGTCGTTTGCATAGTGGCCGACTCGTTGGCATCGATGGCACGTAACATTGGCTCGATATCCCGGTCGCGCCGGGGTGCTGCCCCGGTTGGCCGGGGGGGTGGTGCTGGTAGCGGGGGCGACCGGAGCGTTGTCTCTTCCGCGTCCTTGGCCTCCTCCTCCTCCTCGGGGACGGTGCTGACCGTTGTTGTTCCGACTCTGTTCATAGAACCCATTTCGGCCCACTCTGGTGATTTCCCACCGGTCAGCCTCGGCTGCGAGCTGCCGGGGATCGGTCAATTTGCTGTCGAGGAGGTGCTGGCGGAGCTCAATGAAGCAATTGTTCGATAGATGCTCCCATACCATGAGATTGAAGAGTTGTTCGTAAGTTGTGACCTTGCTTCCTTTGATCCAGCCCTCGAAGGCTCGGCTAAAATAGTTTACATAGTCCACCCAAGTTGTACCCGGGATGCGGGTGCAGTCTCGGAACCTCTGACGGTACATCTCGGGTGTGAGGCCATAGCGGGTGAGGAGTGCAGCTTTCATATGGTCATAGGAGGTCATCTGGTGGTCCGGGAGCTGTAGCAGGGCGTCGCGGCCCTCATTGAGGAATCTCCCCCATAGACCGGCTCCCCAGTCGCTTCTATCGATCCGGTGGGCGGTCATAGCGATTTCGTAGGCCTTAAACCATTGCTGGATGTCGTCCTCTCGGAAGTATTCTCGAACGACATCCTTGGGGATGTGTACCTTTTTCTCTGTTGCCCCTGGGGTGTGGGGTTGCTCGGGCACCCCTACTTCTTTATTCTGCTTGCGTAAGTCGATCTCAGCTAATTTTCGCTTGTGTTCATATGCCAGTTTCTTTTCCTCGAGCTCCCTTTGTCTCTGTTTTTCCTCTCTTTCTTCTCGGAGACGCAGGTGCTCTAAGTTTATTTTTTGTTCGGCCAACTTAAGTTCAACATCCATTTTGAGCCGGGCCATTTCTAGCTCGTGTAGTCGGGTTTTTTCTCGTTCCTGGATCTCGTCTTGCGAGAGACCCGTTCTTCGCTCCTCAGGGGCCGTGGTGTTTTTCTCTATTGCTGCGATGTTTTGGTCGGGGGTTCCGGCAGCCCCGGTTTCTGCCCAAGACTCTAGGGCATGCTTGAAATCGTCTTTGGTACTTAGACCGGTGGTAGCGATACCTAGTTCGATGCAGAATTGTTTTAATTCACGATGGCTGTACTCGTCCAATTTCTCCATCTGAAATTTCTCGGTGGATCCGCTTTCTTTGTTTGACATCGTGATTTCGTCATGGGGTGAGCTACCTTCTGTACGATTATGCGGTGATTCGAATCCCACCGCTGCCACCAATGTTAGACGGACCGGGAGGGTCGGCCGAGGATAAGGGGAGAGGTCTCCGGGGAGAGCCGTCTCCGACGATCGTACAGACAAGTAACTTCCCCCCCCACAGACGGACACCACACAAGGGCAAAGTTCAACGATACTTTTATAGGCAATTCTTTAAGTACGATAGAATGGTACAAGGAGGTCTGGACTCAGGGGTCCCCTCGATTCTGGTCTCTGGTTAGGGAGAAGGGTAGCGGGACAGTCTTGTTACCAAAAGATGGAAATAGCTCTCAATCCTCGAGCTCGGCGTTCTAGATGATCGGGCCGCGGCGGAGCCAGCAGGTCCCGAGATGGACGGAGGAAGCGACGGTCCGCGGCGGAGCCAGCAGGTCCCGATGAAGATGGTAGTTACAAACGGTCCGCGGCCACGCCAGCAGGTCCCGACGACGATGAAGGATTACGAAGGTTACGAAGGTTGCGGCAGCGCCAGCAGGCAGGACGATGAAGCGCAAGGCAGAGCTACGGCAGCGCCAGTAGTCCGTCAAGGATGAGTTCTTCTCTGCGTCTCTCGACTCCAGGATACAACTGCCTTCCTGCTCTGGAGCTGCCCCAGTTATAGGGCTGGTGCCCTTTGATGTCCGGACCCTCGCACTTGGAGGTCGGGAGGTCCGGGATGAGGGAGTCCAGACACCCAGCAGGGGGGTGGAGCCAGCGCCCGGGGAGGCGATGGGCGAGCGGCACTTGGCGGGGGAGAGCCATCGACGCCTCTTCCTCCCATTGACTTGCCAAGTAGCCCGCTCACCTCCTGGGTGGATGGTGGTGCCGGGATGTCTGAGGCCTGGCTAGGCCCAGGGTTGAGGTCGATCGGGGGCCAGGCGGCCTCGTGGTGGAGTGTCCAAGATGGCGCCCAGGCTGGGCGCGCGGGCCAGTAGTGGGTCGGGCCCACGAGGTCGATATGTTCAGGTGCAGGGGCCCCGGAGGGGACGGAAGACGGGCAGTGGTGGTGTGTGGCACTTGTGTGACCGGGCTCGGGCCTGGTCGGGCCGAGGGGGGAGCGGCCCTTCATGTGGCCTGTCCAACAGCCCCTTACGGGGCGGAGCGTAGCTAGGCAAGCCCCCGGTTGCACAGCCCACAACCGCCCGAAGGACTACTGGGGCGCCGACACAAGTGCCAGGAACCTCCCCTGAGGCCCCTGGTGTTAGGCTCTGGCACCCCTATGTGCCCACAGAGGTATCCTTCTGCACATTTCTGCTTCCAGATCGCCCAGTAACTCTGCCACAGCCAAGGGCGGTGGCAACCGTCGCCGCCCAGGCCCCCCACTACCCTAGCTTCCTATTTTACCTCAACCCTTCAACTAAAATGCCTCCTGTATGTTTAGGAGAAAAGGTCCACCACCCACAGGCGAGAGGTGATACCCGTCCACCTCAAAGGGGGCCCCTGGTCCTATCCTATAAGGCCTCCTGTACGTCTAACCGGGCAAGACCCTCCCTGCTGGCGAGGGTGAACCCCAACAGCTTAATAGTAACCTTAGACCCTTTCCTGAAACAATTCCTGCCTACTGGGACCCAGGCCCCATTGCTCTGTGAATTTGCGCATGGGGCTGTTGACGCGTCTCTTAGACCGATCTGACGCCTAGCAGGATATGGCGCCATGCCACACCCTACGCGGCACGATCTCTGACCGCCCTACCGCACCCAGCCCCCTGCGCTTGCTGACTTCCCCTAGATCAGATTTCATCCTGTGCAGCAGGAGTCCTTCCTCAAGTAGTGAGGTCGTAACCCCCCAGCTGTATCACCAAAAAATTGGGGGGGGGGGCTCCCCGAGAAGCTAACAAATGCTTGAGTCTGTTCGAGAGGCTGAAACAACGCAAGCCTGGGAAACCCAACCCCACAAACACTGTCTGTGAAAGTCCCTGCATCCAGTTCCTGATCGATGCCCAACGGGCTAACCTGGAGATGGCCGCGTGTCCAAAGACCCACACTCTGGACAGCACTGAACCGCCCCGGGGGTGGAGTATGTCCTGCCCCGCTGAATTAGAGTAACCACACACTAGACGTGCCAAATGCTCCACAAGTCTTTTGTGCTTGACACCTTGTTCCCCTACACCCTAGGACGGCAGCACAGGATGACCTCATCGGACAGCTTGGTGTGCTACCACAGACCGTAGGTCATGAGAACCTTCAGAAGCACACAAAATTGTGTGCATATTTATATAGCGCAAACTCGACCCGAAGTATTGGAGCGCTTTATATGAACACTGTATTTACATTACACATTGAGATTAAGGGATTTGCCCAGAATCACAGGATGTGGACGCAACCCCAAGGCTCGAACCCTGGTTTCCAGCACTAAAGTCGGCCGTCTAGCCCATGGACCACATCCTCTCCCCTAATTGCCAGAAGGGCATCCCCTTGTTGAGGCTAGCCCCACGGCTGCAAGGCCGGAAGACCTATCAACCTATCTACTGGTTTCGCCACTAGCTACCCTGCTGGTTGAACCTCTATGTTTTGTGGCGCGCGCGTGCCCCCGGGGCATGCTGCTCACCGGTAATGTTACCCACCGCTGGTGTATCGCCAATAGCCCCTATCTGGGTAGAAGAAATGCTAAGTGTTCCTGTTGACCGTGGGCTTAATATTCCAACCCATTCAACTGCAAAGTTTGTGACAGGCCAAGAAGTAAACATGCCCTTCAAGGTGATCTACCCGAACATTGACTATCCAGTATACTTTCCTACCGCTGGGCTGGTGACTGGTAGCAAAGGCAAACAGGAGCTGGGCATGAGATCAGTTTCCTAGGGTAAAAAAAATATATCCCGCACCATGATTCCAGGCAGTGGGTGTGCTCCATGAGACACCTCCCAGTTCGGATTGCTACCAACCCTAACGCCCCGAGTGTCAGTATGTGCATATCATTCTAGGGTGACTGAGTCCTGCTGAGCCCCCTTCCTGGATGAACCCTAGTGCAGACTGCCAGAGTCAGTGGACCCTGCAGGGTGGCCTGCCAAGCTAAGCCCACCCAGAAATTGCCTGCCAATGCGAGAGGACCAAGCATTCCTTGAACAATGCTCTCATGTCGTCTGAGGTGGGGACGCCCAATACAGGCTTCGCTGCATGGCATATTGAAAATGCTGCCCTTTTGAAAAGGTGGTACTGTCACTTCTGTGTTGGATATTGCATGAAATGTATCCTTAAACGCATAGTGGGCTCAACCGCCAATACCATTGCACTGAGCCACTCCCTCCCTCAACTGAAATCAACCATGCACCCCTGAAAACATGTAAAATGTATGTGTGTAAAATCCGCAGAAGCCTAACGGAACCATTAGAGCAGGAGGTACTAGTTAACCTGTCCCTACAGTATGCCACCCTCTAATCATTAAGAATGTCCATGGACTTTAAAACAGACATATCGACTGAAACAGATCCCTGCCGTACAAAGGCACCTGCCCTACGAGGGACCGCCAGTCAGGTGCTTTCTTTCCTGCCTTTGCCTGTGCCGGAGCTATCCGGTGCTCAGCACCGGCACTTAAATGTCAGGGCCGGGTCTATGAATCTTGACTGCTGCAGCTGCTGACTGGAAAAATAAATATAAATGTCTTTATTGTACAGCCCGCCCTCACTGCCTGGCTCCCGCTGCAGCATTTTCATATCCCGCCGCCGCCCGTCAACTCCGAGTCACTGTAGTCTCTCTCATCATCAATCATGTGTCTGTCTGTCCCTCTGTGACTGTTACCGTCACGGCGTTTGGGACCGGGTAACCGTTAGTGTTGAAACGCCGTCAGCCGCAGCTGCAACTCAACTGTGACATTGATTAGTCTGACGTCGTGAAATGCACCCAGCCCAGGCAGGCACCCTCAGCTGCCCCTGCCCAGGCCAACTCCAAAGTGATTCAAGGCAGCGAATATTTAATGAATAATATATGCATGCAGTGTGACTGTGTCTGACTCTGAGAAAAAAACTGAAGTAGTTAGCTTTCGTTTCGTTTCATCATTTTTTCATCATCATGGCCGGGCGCCTGGCGGCCGGCCGGCCAGCCGCAGAGTTGTTGATAGTTTCTGTTTGAGG
The DNA here is from genome assembly GCF_964263255.1 of Lissotriton vulgaris. Taxonomy (NCBI): domain Eukaryota; kingdom Metazoa; phylum Chordata; class Amphibia; order Caudata; family Salamandridae; genus Lissotriton; species Lissotriton vulgaris. Next base: position 109,385 of record NW_028248256.1, on the reverse strand, counting down.
CAGGTGGGCGGGCCAGGGGCATCGGAACGGAAGTTTCAGTTTAGTTGCCAGGTGGGGCCGGGCTGGAGGGGCCAAGCCGCCAAGGGCTGTGCGTGAGCGCGGAAGCGCGCGCAGATTTTTTTCATTTTGGCTTAAGCAGGCTAGCCACGCCCCGGCATAACCACCGCGCTGCACGGTTACAGCGGAAGGCGGCAGCTCCCCCAAGAGAGCAGTACTGGCCAAAGTCATCCTAAATTAGCCCGGCCCCAGCCTAGACGACGACGACGACGCTGAAGGGCAGAGCTGACCCTGGGCTGTGCAGTGCAGGTGACGTCGGTCCGTGACGGTCTGGTCACTGGTGGCCGGCACTGCTGCCAGCCAGGGGTCGGGTGCGTCACGTGTGTGTCTCCACTCAAGTTACTGGACTGAGCCTGGGCTGCTGGCGCTGGCACTGCAGACTGCGGCCTGCTGCTAGTAGCAAGCAGGCAGCACGCAGCAAAGTACAGCTGAGCTGAGCTAGCTAGCTAGCCCAGCCATAGTGGCTAGCAGCAGTGTGTCTCTGACTCTTTGCCTGCCTGCCTGCCGACCGGCCCCACCACGAATAACGGTAAGAACTGAAGATAATACAAGAAATTAAGTTAGTTAAGCTTAAGCAGAGCACCACTAATGACTTACAGTTTTTTTAAGTTAAGCTAGGTGATCCGATCAGCTCTCACACTTTGTTCAGGTTTTTTTTCATTCCGGTGGACGAGGAGGGACGGGGGGGGAGGGGGGACCGGGGGGGGGGGGGGGAGGGGGGAGGTGGGTGGTGGGGGGTGCGAGTCTGCGACAGTGCCAGAACGGAACCTAATGGATTTCTAGGTATTTTTAAAGGCAGAAATGAATCTATCGGTCTTTGATATTTGAGTTGTGCCCTGGTTGTGCCAAAGTACTGGAAATTGCTAAAGGTCAGTTGTGTTGTAATTGGAATTTGGGCCTGAAATCCTGAATCCATCGAGCCAGCCAGCTTATTGTTACTCCATTCGGTTTTCAGGATGGCGGTGGCCAACATACTGACTATCTTAAATGATAATCATTAAATTGAAATTGTTCCGATAAAGTATTTTGGCATTCAGTGCCACTCCTCGACTTGGCATGCTGTGATTGCATTGCAATAACGCAGTAATTGTTTTCAAAACTGTAGTTTTTACTTTGCATTGTTTGTTAGGCCGTGTTAACAATTTAACCACCATCCAGATAAAAGCACCTTAAGTTGTGTAGGATTCGGAATATAGAAAAGACTGGTTACTACTAAACAAATACTTCTGATGTAACCTGCAGCAGATGACCTTGCCTTTTTCCTGAAATGGCAGTTCTAAAAATGTACTGCATAGAGAGTTCCCCGTTTAGTGCAATTATGTGAATGTATGTGTGCGCCCTAACCTCAGTGACTGTCCGCACGCCGCTTGCAATTGGCCCATTCTCTGATATCATATCGTACATTACGTCTTGCTTGGCTCGATTCTGACCCTGGATTTGCATGCCAACCTCCCTGGAGAGCTCCGGGTAATATCTGCGTGACTCCTGACTGTAAGACATCATTGTCGTTCCAGGCAGGGGCTGAGCTGAGGTACTGCAGCAGTGCCAATTTAAGCTGCTTGAGGTGTGCGCTTCCGTTCCCGTAACAGTAACACTCTAACTGCCCGCCAGTTCTCTTCCATATTTAAGCCCTCCACGACAGCAGCCGGCCGCCGCACAAGCCTGGCTCAGGCGCCCGCAATCGGGTGCTACTGGTAGTGCCTACCGAGTACCGACACGTCTGACTCCCGCGGTGCGGTGCCACTGCCAGCTAGCCAGTCGCCGGGTCCTTAAATGCGCATTTGACCGGGGTGAAATTATTGCTGCGCCTATTGGCTCTCATTTAGACTAGACTAGGATTGCGGCACCATGTTAGTGCAACTGCATCATGTGCATGCCTAAACCCTGGGCCTGCACTATCCTGGCTGCCACATGACACACGGACACCCTCTGGCTTTACCAATTACCATACATGATTCGACGAAGTTTTGGGGCGCAAGACGAGAGTTGCAGTTGCTATAAATTATATGCAGAGAAAAACTCCACTGGAAACCCGGCCCAGCACGGGGGTTTTGCACTTTTGCTGCACACACCATCTGGTCATACATGTATCATCCACAGCCAGCACAGAGCAGAGGATCTATATGATACTGGGAAGGGTTAGTACGTAGGCTTGCAGTGGCCATCCAAGTAGTAACAGTGAGTCTGCCTGTCCCTCCGCTGGCCAGTACAGTAGTTTACAATACATTGACCTGTGAGCTGTGACTGAGTTCAGTATCTCCCATTCCCACGCCAGGGATCTAATGGCAGTTCCGTTCGGTCGGTGAGTTTGGGAACTTGGCTTCCGACCTCAAAAGTCCTGCTAATACCCTGCCCGCTCTCCACATGCTGCTAGTGTTCTGCAAGTGCAGCTTCCCAAGCCTACTTACCACTGTTCTATGCTCCCCAGTACTGATGCTCACTGCAGAGGGGTGCAACGTCTTTCTCTGTCCCCACTGCCTGTGCCATCCCCGGCCGCATCTCGGCTATTCGTTTGTTGTTTTTCAATTCAGTAATTTGGCGTCACAAATGCACGCTTCACCTGAATGAGGTTTTTTTGTATAATCTTTATTGGCACAGCAACATACAATATCTGTGGAAAACAGGCATGTTAAGAACAGTGTTATTATAATCCCCCACACCCTCGCTCTACCCATCTGTACCTGATCTGCATATTGGAGTAATAATACCAAGTCAGTATGTCACTAGGAAACAACTGAAAACCTGGAATGATAACTTTATATAGATGATCATGCCTTCTGTATACATCTGGGTTTTTGGGGATCCCGACATAACCACTTAAACTGGTTCTCAGAATTATATCCAAATGTCTAGCACATTATAGCATCACAGTGTAGGACCGTAAATAGCAATAATCTAGGGTGGTCTTCTTGTCTAGAATTGGATAGGTCCAGTAAGTCAGCCAGCAGTGAAGCCCACGCCTGTAGATCATCTTCCAGCTTTGTATCCCTCCTGCATTTGCACGAATACCCCTCATCAGCCGTCATTCACACTCCGTCACTGATAGCAGCACGTTCATGAAGAGAGAATGATCTTCAATTACTCAACCCTCACTATTGCCACTATTTAAAGAAAAAAGCCTCAGGAAGTCACATTAACAGTCCCAGCATACACATGGTGCAGCTGAGTAATCACAGTCATTTGTGAGCTGTTTCTTTGTGAAATAAATGAACACAGAAGGATTCTTGTGACCAGCTACATTACTGGTTTTAGATAATTTATTCCAAACTTGTGCTTTAAATGGACATTGGCTTTAGTCTTTTTCAAAATGGTTCACGGGGAACCTCCTATCAAAACCTTACGAAGGCTCCCTTTCTGAAATTCATATCAGGTATTCTATTTGACCTTTAGCAGTGCCACTTGAAGATGGGGGTGAAGCTAATAAAGTAAGTGGGTGGAGCTAGCGGAGGGAGTGGGTGGAGCCAAAAAAGTGGGCGTGGCCTCCGACAAAAATTTCAGCACCTGCACTTCATATTTTACAAATTAAGCACTGCCTTTGCCTAATTCTCCCGTCAGTGACCTGGCTTGAAATTATTAACAAAAACGCCAAGGGTCCTGGAAGGGAGTCATATCAACTGTAACAGCTCAACACGGTGCAAAGACTCCTGCTAAGAGGGAACCTCAAATAAGGTGCTGCCTTTATCTGTCTTCCTATAACCTACTCCTCATGCCTTCTTAATCACACCCAGGCACTCCTCGCCCCTTTACCTCACTCGTACAGGTTTTTTCATCTCTCCTTTCTTCTTCTTTCACTATTCTTTCTTCTGTCTCCGTCTCCCTCTTCCCTATTTTGTGTTTTTCTGTCTCTTGCTTTGGAGCAAAATCTGCATGTTGAGGAAAAATAGGTCCATGTCTCCACAAATGAGTGCCAGTGAAGCCCACCTGCAACCACCGTCTCAAATTAAGCCCTCAGTATAGCACAGCTTTATTTATCTATATATACTTACCTTGTCGAGATCTGATCAATATTTTTGCTACAATACTGTTGCAGCACAGTAAGGAGAGCCTTACACAATGGAGGGAAGGCCACACTGATTTTGTTTGATCTATCAGCTGCCTTCGATACTTTACACCACACCATTCTGGAGCACAGACTAGCAGAAATTGGGGTGCAGGGAGCGCCTCTCCACCTGCTAAAATCTTTCCAGGAAGATGGGATGCAGTTTGTGGCTGTGGGCCTGTTTAAATCGGATCCTTGTCGGCTCGCCTGTGGAGTGCCACAGTGCTCCTGAATTAACCCAGCTCTTTTTAATATCTATACTGGGCTCTGGCCCCAGTTATAAAAGCTTTTGGCTCTGAATGCTGATGATACACAGATAGTTGTATCACTTAGGAACCAGCCACATTCCGCTAGCAAGCAGTTTCATGACTGCATGCTTGCCGCAAGCTCATGGATGAGCGCTAAAAGTCTGAAGCTTAATTCTAGCAAAACGGATGTGGTCCTCTCTGGAAATGATCCCTTTTTTTGGTCCCCAGATTGGTGGGCAACGAATCTTGGTGAGCTACCAGTACTGGGAGGAAAGGTCAAAAATCTGGGGGTAATTATAGATAATGAACTCACTTTTGTGGAGCAGGTTAACGCCCTTACAGGCACACGCATCAGTGTTGGCTTTTGCGATTCCTCAATTGCGATTTTTAAGGCATCACATTTAAGGAATCGCAAAAGCCTATGCAGGTAGAAATTGCTTAAAAAATAGCGATTTCTGAACATTCCTTAATTGTGACTCGAAAATTGCGAATCGCAATTAAGGAATACCTCCCCATTCATTCCTATGGGCCTAGAGGCCCATAGGAATGAATGGGAAGACAGTCTAAATTTGCGAATTTCAATTAGAGAATCAGAAATTGAGAATGCAATTTGAAGGGTGTCAGGTTGTCAAAAGGACACCCTGTTGCACCCCTAAAATTGATCTGTGCACATATGTTGCGCACACACATGCCCTAAGGGCATGTGTGTGAACAACATAAAACTTTGAAAAATGCACAAAAGTGCTTTTTTCAAGGTTTTTGCAAATTACCATGAAGTTCAACTTCATGGTAATTTGCTACTCCTATTAGCGAAACGCTAATTTTTTTACTTTGATGCATTGCATTTAAGGAATCTCAATTTGGGATTCCTTAAAAGCAATCGCAATTTAAGGAATCTCAATTTAGATTCTGAGAATCTGCCCGTTTGCGACCGGTTTTTAGCTTGATGCATGTGGCTGTTAAATCTTCTACTTTTCTCATTCTGAGGAAAATTAGAAATTTCCTGCTGTATATCCCAGTAAGATTTCAACAACTGGTCATGTCAGCTTTGATATTGGGCATATTAAATAACTGTAATTGCCTCTATCTTAATCTATGGGCTCAGCATTTTAGGAAACTCCAGGTGCTGCAAAATGCAGCCGCAAGAGTGCTCTCCCGTACACCAAAGTACGTATCTGTTACGAAAACCATCAAACAATTACAGCATTGCCAGTGAAGGAGAGGGTTCATTTTAAAGCATTGTGCATTGCGTATAAAGCACTATACAAACAAGGACCACGAGAACTAAGCCAGAAATTCAGCAGAGCACTTAGATCATCTAATTTCAGCACTTTGGTGGTACCTTCATTTAAAAGAACGAACTGGGGTTGCAGAAGTTTCCATCTGAGTACCATAAAAATATGGAATAAACTCCCAACCTCCATCCGATCAGCTTCTTCCTTACTTAACTTCAGGTGAGAGCTGAAAACTTGGCTTTTTAGTGCTTCAGATTTCTGGTGAGATACCAGCCCTTCCTTGGTTTGATCAGTAGGTCAGTGCCAGGACACCATTTGGTAACAGAGGGGCATATGTATCAAGCCCTTTTCCCATTCGCAAACAGGCCGATTCTCAGAATTGGCCCATTTGCGAACGGGAAAAAGCCTTTTGGGATATATCATCCCAATAGCTTGGGAATTTTTAAACAGAACGATCTTTTCAGGTATTCTCCAAAAACAACACCTCCAAGACTATGCCTTCCCCACATGGAGTTCCACAGGGGTCTATCCTTAGCCCACTCTTATTCAATATTTACATCACCCCGCTAGCGAGTATTGCAGAGAAATTTGGCCTCACTATTTTTTCATATGCAGATGATACTCAATTAGTATTCTCCTTATCAACTACTGATAATAGCAACACCTCCTCCCTACGTTTAGGGCTTCAGCATATAGCTAAGTGGATGCATTCCAAGAAGTTAAAACTTAATGGTGACAAAACGGAACTATTAATCTTTGGAGAGCACAAAGAGCTTTGGGGACAAACACACTGGCCAACAGAAATGGGTCCCCCGCCAATAGCAGTTCCCTCAGCTAGGAATTTGGGAATATTGATTGACAATAAATTGACTATGCGTGATCACGTAGCCAAAACAGCGTCAGTCTGCTTCGCCATTTTAAAATGGTTAAGAAAAATCCTATGGCAACTTCCTGTAGGCGCACAAAGAACGGTAGTGCAGGCCCTGATTGGGTCAAGGATGGATTATGGGAACATTCTTCTCCTTGGTTCCAACAAAGAGATCTTACGACGTCTACAGGTCGTACAAAATGCGACAGCAAGGATACTATTGAATCTACCAAGGAGGGCGCATGTCTCTAAACATCTTCGCAATCTCCATTGGCTCAAAATAGCCAACAGAACGAAGTTCAAAGCACTATGTTATATGTTTAAGATAAACACTGGAGAAGCACCAGTGTATCTATGCAAACTGGTCCAAAAATACATCCCTACCCGTAATCTCAGATCAACCCACTTAGCGAAATTCGTGGTTCCGAGAGTTAAACGAGCACGAATGGGCAGACGCTCCTTCGGATATCTGGCACCAACTCTATGGAACTCTATTCCACTAAAATTACGACTGGAACCAAACTTCAGAACCTTTTGAAAAAATATCAAGGCATGGCTATTCGACCAAGATTAAGACTCTGTTCTACTCCACACGGTACTGAATGACTTCCAAGGCGCGGGGAAACCCTCTGGGTAGCTGTTGCGCCATACAAATGGATTAAATAAAATAAAAATAAATAAATAGGCCATCGCAAAATAGGGAATAACAAAATTTGCAGTTCCCTAGTTTGCGAATGCAATTTTGGAAGCACCCAAGTTGTGCAAATTTTCCATAAGAAATCACAAATTACCACCACATTCAAGTTGGTGGTAATTTGCGATTTTCTAGAGAAATTCACTTTTTAGCATTTTTCAAAGTGTCATGTAGCACACATACATGCCCTTAGGGCATGTATGTGCACCACATGTGCACACATGCATATTTCAGGGGTGCAACAGGGTGTCCTTTTTGATACCCTTGCACCCTTGAAATTGCATTCGCAATTTGGGAGTGCCTTATGAGTACTCGCAAATTGAGAATGTCTTCCCGTTCATTCCTATGGGCCTCTAGGCCCATGGGAATGAATGGGAAAGTATTCCTTAATTTAGAATCACAATTTGTGATTCACAATTAAGGAGTATGTAGGAATCGCAATTACTCCACGCCACACTACTCCACTGCACTCTACAGCACTCTACAACATTCTATGTAACTTTCTTTCCTCTCCACTCTACTACACTCCATGCCACTTTACTCCGCTCTGCGCCACTCCACACTGTGCCACTCCACTCTGACACTTCACTCGACTTTACCATGCTTGACTCTACAACAATTTACTCCACTATAATACATTTTACTCCACTCTCCACTACTGCACTCTACTTCCCTCTACTCTATGCCCAGCCACTTCACTCCACTTTATGCCATTCTAGGCCACTCTACTCTGACATTCTACTCCATATCATTCTACACCACACCACTCTACTTTACAACATTTTACGCCACTTCACTCTATCCCACTCCACTCCACTCCAAGACCCTCTATGAAACTCTGTTCCGCTCTTTGCCACTCCACTCTACAGCTTTCTACAGCTTTCTACTCCATGCCACTCAATGCCATGCCACTCTATGCCATGCCACTCTATACCATGCCACTCTATGCCATGCCACTCTATTTTACAACACTTTACTCCACTTCACTCTAGGCCACTCTACTCCTCTCAAGGACACTACGCTCTACGACACTCTTAGCTGCTCCACTCTACTACTCTCCATGCCACTTTACTCCACTCTATGCCACGCCACTCCACTCTACGACACTTTACTCCAATCTAAGACACTTCACTCCACTCTACGTTACACCACTCTACGCACCTCAACTAAATGCCCCTCCACTCCACTTTATGCCATTCTAGGCCACTCTACTCTACAACACTCTGCCCCATGCCACTCAGTGCTACACCACTCTACTTTTCACTCCTTTACGCCACTTCACTCTAGCCCACCCTACTTCTCTCCATATATATATATTGTATATATACTGTGGCAGGATGAGGACAGGAGGTGAACCATCTCCAGCAGGTCAATTAATAGCAGAGCAAAGTCAGGGATGCCCCCTGCTGCCTTTGAATTTTTTCTTTGTGCCCTATTTGTGCAGCAGCTGAGGCACAGGTGAGATACTGTGGGTGTCCGGGTGGAAGAAAAGGTGTATGTCAACTCGCAGTGTGCAGACCATGGGCCCGATTCACAGAACTAACTCAAGACACAATCCTAAACTTACTACTTTTTGTATTCACAGAAGTTAGGATTTTGTCTTAAGTCTGTCTTAAGTTAGTTCTGTGAATCGGCCCCGATGTTCTGCCATGCATTGAAAATCATGCAATGGTTCACCACTGATGCTAGAGAGCATGCCACAGGTGGGACTAGAGTCAGGGGTTGTGCAGGTAATCTGCAGTAAATCAGTGGTGCATGTATATCTGTTGTTGGGTGCAGAGACACATGTCATCCCTGATGCTAATTATGAACATGAGGTACTACAGGAGATTATAATGTCCAAAGCCTGGTGACCCACAAAAAAAGTCAGATACCTCCATGACTTATGTTTTAATTAAAACATAAATCCAAAGACTGTGTCACTAACAATGAAATATTTGAAATTATTTCCATACAATGTTAGGAATGACGTAGATATACAAGATTATGGGCCAGATGTAGGAGCCTTAATACCGGTCGGAAACGGCCGATTTCTGCTGTTTCCGACTGATATTTGGCTTTTGAGATGTAGGGGCCATCTGATTTACAGAATCGGTAAATATACAGAATCGGTAAAATACCGAATCGGTAAATGTACAGATTCTGTAAATCAAAATGTAAGTGGCACTTCACAGAGTGCCACAGGCCCTTTAGGAGTCGGTATTTACCACCCAATCCTATTGGGTGGTAAAATACCGAATTCAGGTGTGCATGTACATCTGTGCATGCACACCTGTGCCATGTGACACACAGGCATGCCCTTAGGGCATGTATGTGTGCCACATGTCACACAAGCCTGTACTCAGGGTGCTAGAGGGTGTCAAAGTGACACCCCCTGCACCCTTGCAGGATTCGGTATTTACCGATTCGATAAATACCGAATCGGTATTTCCCATTGATTCCTATGGGCTTCAAGGCCCATAGGAATCAATGGGCAATACCGATTCGGTATTTACCGAATCGGTAAATACCGAATCTTACAGATTTAGTAATTGTGTTTTAAAAATTACCTACATCTGCCTCCTTCTAATTTACTGATTCATAAATACCGAATCGGTAAAATTCGGTATTTATGAATCTGTAAATTAGATTTACCTACATCTAGCCCAAAATTGCTTCACAGGAATAATGTGCAACTTGGTTTGTGTAGTTAAAATAGCAGGAGGAAGAGAAAGGTAATAACTCCTAAGTATACCACTGCTTTTAACCAAAAGTACGTGTGCGGTGTCCTGCGCACTCGCATAGTGGATTAAACAGTGGTGTTCCACGCAGTCACAAAGTGGATTTGTATGATGTAACTCCTAGAGTGGAGGACCATATTGACAAATTCTGCCTTGAAAAAGCAGCTTGTGGTCGCAACGTTGTTTGCTTAATTGGAGAGTGAACTCCTGCATGAGATACATGAACAAAGATAGGCGTTCAACGTGCTGAAAGGGTTAAAACGGACAACTAATTAAGGTCATAGGTGAAATAAAATATTATAAGTATCGCTCCAGATGTTGTTGATGCCCACGTGATGCTGTTGTTGATGTAAACTGTGCAAAATGGGACGAGGGGTGTTTATTTACTTTGGCACGTGTACTGTTAAAGTTGCTTGGTAAGTGAAATGTTTTGAAAAAATGAACTGACAACATCATAACACAACAGGAGATTGAAATAAATACTGCAACCATATCATGACACATCAATGTATTACATGGAAGAGATCCTGGGGGTCACATTTGTCCATCCGACAGCCAGAGGGTCTCCCATTCCAGTACCTTGAAGCCTACACAATCTTTCTATGAAAGGCTGGACTGTGTATTAGGACAACAGAACATCTTTTTATTTATTTTTGATTTTTGATTTATTTATTTACTTGAGTTTTATATAGCGCTGGCTAGACCCGGAGGTATCAGAGCGCTTTCACAAGTTACAAAAGTTTCACAGTAGTTACTGTGGAATTTTAGTTTGCGATCTGAACATCATCTGCGCCAGCTTGTCACCTATGTACTACGTGCACGGCAGCCATTTTAGATATCATGGTCTCCCTGTCCACGATCGATCGCCAGCGCGCCCCTCTGACCCAGCAAGCATCCTCCGCGCACCCTGGCTCCCCCTCCCTCCTCCTTATGAGCATGACCCTACTGCATGACCCTGTCCTTGGGAGTCACGCCAGCGCCTGACCAACACCTCCTCTCCTCCCATGAATGCCCCTCTGTTGATAAACCTCCCCTCTGCACTGGATTGTCCACGCAACATGAATACCACTCCATTGATGGCCCCTCACCCCGTGTACGACTGTCCACACAGGTCCGAGGCCATTGCCCAAGCCGGGAGATATCATTCACTGCCCCTTATTGTATGAGGTCGCTCTCCTTCAAAGGACCCTCTATTGATCCAGGCCTCCCCACCCCCTGTGATATGATCAGGCGCACACATCCTAAGACTCGACGGAACACTTAGCTGCGTGATGACCCCCTCCTCTTATCAGCAGGTTGAGGACCTCTATTGTAAAGATATATGGGGGTGGGATTGACACGAGGATTACGGGGATGTCTTTTCCTTTATACCACAATGTTCTGATTGTAATAAAGAAAGGTCACATGCCATAAACCGGTGTATAAGAGGCCAGGCCTCCGAGAGGCTGTTAGAGCACCTCGAGACGATACCTTGTTGTCTGATCTGATGTGTTCTGCTCCGTCGGAATAAACTTCTGTTTCCTGCCTTCTGGTCTCCGGCGCCTGCCTCATTGCTTGGTAAACTTGAATGGTACAAGGGCGGTTAGCGCCGGGCAAATCCTGAGAAAGGTCCTAGCCTTACCTTTTTCCACATTACAAAATGGATAAATAAACAATACAGGAGTAAATTAGCGATCACGAAAGTCAGGATAGGAAAGACCAGGGACAGCAGCTAATCCACAGGAATGAGACAGCAGCGGGGAAGAAAACGAGACAAATGTCCGTGATCCGGCTGGGTAGGTAAAGGCCATAGCGTTGTGCCAGGGCCAATCTCCCCTTTAGCTGTCGGTGCAGCTCCACCGGGAAGCGGCCATGTATGCGTTTAGGGCTCCGCCAGAGAAGAGTGACGATCAGGAGGGGATCAGAAGGCTCGAAACCAAAGATGGGTGGTAGGCGCAAGGATAGAAAGGTAGGAGAAGGAGTGTGGTTTTGGCAGCCAACTCAGAGTCAGGCACGTCAAGTCTATTAGTCTCCATGGCTCAGTGGCTAGTTCTAGGTTCCACCAGTTCTAAAGTTGGTTAAAATATCATAATGTAAAGGACTGAGAACATCAGTACCTGCCTTTCCCATGCCAAACTAGCTCACAGCGCTTCACCTGAACCCCTAACCTATCCATAGTAACATGGCATTTTGGCAACCTCAAACATGAGATTCTGATCTCCTAGGAATCGTGGAAACAGATCTTACCCCTGAAGAAACCAACAAAGAGAATCGAATTACACGGCAATATATGTTTGAATATCTATGTGCAGGTGTTATCCCACAAGGGTTAAAAGTAAAAACATCCCAGGTTTGTTTGTTCAAATAAATTCCTCGAAAAATGGTCGATGATCGCTAACCGATGTTCGAGAGACCTCATGATGCTGATCGTGGAAATGGCCAAAGAATTGTTACAACAGCTATTGGCTGAAATTCTAAAACTAGAAAATAAAATCAAAACTACATCAGCAATAGATGACGCCATGAAAAAATTGGAGGAAATAGATGCTGAAATGCATTCATATACTGACTATCTCAATAAAAGAAAGACAGACAAACATCAGATTTGCTAGCAGGGAAAGCGCATATCCGTATCTGTCAGAGAATTACTATACGCAAACAGACGGAAACCAACAGGAACAACCTATATATAGGTAATATAGTAGGAAAGTGACAATGTTCTCAGATCCGTCAGATTCTGACAATGAAAGTGCCCCGAATCAATTTGATCCTAGAAATGGTCACTATACATCAACAAGCATTTGCACTGCAATAGGTCTCGCATTAGGAAAGTTTGAGCTAATGGTCTTGTAAATGACACATTTTTTATTTATGTGTTGGTTTTGAAAATCGCGAAATTAATAGCTTTGTCATTTACAATGCCAATACTTTTAAGTTTCGCAAATGTGACACCTATAGCATTTGTAATGCAATATGTGTTGTATTTACGTGACTTAGATGTATTGATATTACAAATAAGAATTGCTTTTAATGTTTAAAACAAATTAATACTTAAATAAAAGTTATTATAATTAAACTTTTGTAAATAACTTTTATGAAGATTATGTTCAGTGCATTTTATTGTGACGAAAATCCAAGAACAGAAGTGAAATATTAACATCTTTTTGTGACATTTGTAATAAAGCTTGAACCATTGAGAGAACATATTTGAACCAGTTGTTGAATGGTTGCACAGATTGATGCTGTGGTGGCACTGAGTGATGTGGTTGCGACGAGTGAAGCTGTGGTGTTCAGTGATGCTGTGGTAGCGCATAGTGATGTTGTGGTGCCCCTGAGTGATGCTGTGGTTGTGCTGAGTGATGCTGTGGTGATGCGATAGATAGAGTGTAATTATGTGGAATGTAACTATGTGGCACTGAGTGGTATTGTTTGGATTGCATGTTGCATTGAGTGCATTGTAATTATGTAGTATATAATTATGCATCTCTGAGTGAAATTGTGTGGAGTGTGCGTTGCATTTAGTAGAGTGTAATTACGCGGTGTGTAAGTATGTGTCACTGAGTGGTTTTTGGAGTGTATGTTGTGCAACGCTTCGCGCTGCTTACACCAGCTCGACCTAAAAAGGTGAAATAAAGCTCATTATTTGGCGTTCCCACTTAAACAAAAACACACTTGGCAAAGAAAAGAGGTCATCGCCCTTTTAGTGAGCCTGTCCGTATACCCACTTTGCTGCTTTTATTTTGGACTTATTTTAGTAAAATGTAATAGTTCGTGATCTCCGTCAGCACAGGCCTCTCTCTCCTTACAGAGATTTTCTTACGAGAGAAAGCCCTGTCGCCCTACTGCAAAGCAAAGCAAAAAAAATACAAATGAAACGCAAAGTCAACCTGCATGGAATGCTCAGGTTTTATGTGAAGTTTAATGAGGGCAGGCGGCCCTGCAGAAGTGGAAAAGGCACGCACGGGGTGAAAGGTGGTGGAGAAGCTAGCCTTTGCGGGCATAGCCAGGCTAGACCTATTTTTTTTTTTAAATGTTTAAAGTGCAATTCACTTTGGCAGCTTGTCCCGTTTCCTTTCCTGCACCGACACGCACTGTAAACGGGGTTCCCCCTCACGGGTGTCTGGCCTGGGGTTGCACTTCATAATGGGAGCTGCAGCGTGCCTGAGCAGCGGGCTGGCTCTGGCTCTAAACAGCGCGGACAGTTCTGACGAATAGACGCAGTAAAGGCGGCCTGTGGCACTGGGCGCCACTGAGAGCACCCGAGCATTCCTGGGGGCTGGGGCAGTGCATCGCGTGTCAACTCAGCAGGCACCCCGCGCACAGGCAGACCTTTCTTGTGGATTTACGTCCTGGCAGCACATGCGCGCATCCGTGAACACAAGCCAGATTCTCAAAGCCATTTTCATACATAAAAGTACTTTTAAGATCGAAAATGACAGATTTTTGCCCCTTTGAAGCTCACAAGTCAGCTGGCAGTAGGACTCAGCACTCTTGTTTATAGACCAACAAAACCCCAAAAAATTCCAGAATTTCGCATTAAGTGAAATATGCAAAATTATTGGAAAGTTCACATTAGCCAAGTTTGCAATAACACGCTTCAAACAAGCGTGAGCCCTGTGTAAAAAGTATTGCAAGCCTCCTGCATGACATTGGTTTGAACAGAGCATTTTTTCTTTTCCGCGACTGTCTGCCGTCTGTTACAGCTGCTGAGTGACATAAGGGGGAGACAGCACGTACCCTTAATACCCGGTTAACTGAACATAAATTAGCAATCCGAACCAAAAAAATACAACAGCACCCTTGGTACAACATTAGATTGAAATGAACCACACAGCAGAAGAGTGTTGGGATTCAGGGGGGGGCGGGTGCCTTCTGTCTAGTTTCCCGTCCTTCTGCCTTTTCCGCGTACCAAGTGCATGCATGAATTTATGGACGCTCCCTTGGGCTCGCTTTAAATGGGCCTGCCTCCAGGAAACCGGTGCTTGGTTTCTATGATGGTCCCTTGGCTTGGGATTTCCTGTTCCTGTTTCCTTAGTTTGTTCCTTCCTTAGAGAGGTCTACAGTTGTTGGCCTCTAGTGGGCTGTTAGTTAACATCCCCTCCTTCCCTCTTTTCATTGTGTTATCCTGGGCTTTTGGCTTTTCAGAACAGTCAGTTGGGACCTTGTCCGATAACGGGAGACGCCAGGGAACACACGGCTGCGTGTTCCATCAAGAGCTTGGCTTCTTGCCTTCCTGGTTTTTTGCAGACCAACCACCTTGTTGTGTATCTTTTGGGCAGTTTCACGAAGAGGGTGAACAACGGCCGTTTTTTGTGCTACCTTCGTGTTTTTAGATTACCAGGTTTTTTTGGGTGTATTCCTAGTCTTGTGGACACCTTTTTTCTCCCTCCCTTTCCCCCATTGTTTTCTTTCTCTTGTTTTTGCCACCCCCTTTGTTACTCTCGGTGTTTCCCGAGGGTGCGTGGTTGGTTTGGGTTACCGAGTGGAGCTACTATTCAGAAAACAGATGTTTGTTCCCTGTTCTGTTTAAGCTACTCCAGAGCAGTGACTGGGGTAAGCGGGGAAGTCGGTGGGTTCTTGTGTGTACTTGGTACGTATAGGGCTGGTCAGGTGTGTCTAATCTTGTTCCCCTTTTCTTTGTTTTCAAGGTCTCGACTGGGGTCAAGTAGTCCACTACTGGGGATCCGAAGAGACACGCTGCAATTCCCAAGACCTTGTGTTTCCCTGTTTTGTTTACCCACCCTCTCCCTGCGTCGTGGTTTCCATCACCTGGATCTATATTTGTGGGTGTTGGGGAGCTACTGCCGGGGTAGGGGATTGGTACATTCTTCACTCCTGCGGTGTTGGGCTGGTCGGCAAGCGGAACAGAAAACCAAGCCCACAAATGTATACACTGCCCGAGTGAAGAATGGTCGAGGAGGCAGGAGGAGGGGGTCCTTCTGTGCAGGATCTGATGCAGGCCTTCGCTACCTTGCAGGTTGAGGTTCAGTCCCTTAGACAGGAAAACCATGGGTTGCGGGTGGCTTTGAGTAGTGTTAGCGCTGAGGAGAATACTTGGGGAAAGGGAGGGATCCTTCAGTTAAACCCAAGTCCCCGGTGCTACAGCCTGCTACCTTTCAGTATGAGCGGGGTGTGGGTCAGAGTGGCCTCCTTTGTCTGTTACCGTTAACACCCCTGTGCCGGTGCCTTTGGCAGCTCCTGAGAGGTTTTCCAGAGATAGCAGCAGATACGCCATTTTAATGAATTGTGTCATATGATTTAACCCTTTTGGCAAAATTAGGATAACAAAAGACTTGGGAGGAAAAAAAACACGATACTCTAATCCAGTGTTTACCAAACTGTGGTCTGCGGACCCCCAGGGGTCCTGACACATGACCAGGGGCTCCACAGGCAGCAGTTTAAAAGCACTGCAAAGTATCTTGTTTAATTAGCAGTTTTGAAAGAACAATAAAAGTGTCAAGATAACACCAGTGATTAATGTCCCTGCTGGAGAGAAATGAGAGTTTTGTCCAGTAGCAGCTTTGACTTATCTAATGTAGCACAGAGGGTTAATGTGCCTACTGCAAATAACGTGTACGAGGCATTTTAAAAAACAGTATTTTATATGCTTAGGTCAGTGGGTTACTGCTTTTGACAGAGATTCTTTTGTTACTGTGCAGTTCATAATCGACAATCATAATCGAGCACAGTGACCTATGAACTGTCATCAAACAGCTGCTTGCAAACTGCAAGGTACAAGTTTGTGATTTATGTTTTTTCCCAGTCTTTCATTATCCTGATGCTGCTAAAAAGGGTTATTTGGGTGGAAATACATTTTGATTGTTAGAGTCAATCCTAACCTCTGTGTTATGTTCTGAATCCTGAGTTTGTGGTTCTCCAGACCAAGCACTCTTGAAGAATGCCTCGCAGTATGAATGACATGTGAATCCTACACCTTGTAGTCCCCTTTGCCTTATGTAACATTTTCTATACACTGATTTACACATATGATTCACTGTCTCTATATTTATGTGATGTGAATTGCTCTGACATCCTACAATGGTATGAGAGATGCTATAAAAAAATGAAATACACGTGACAGAGGCGCTATGGAGAGATGAGAAGCACTGTTGGAGGGTAATAGTGGGGGAATCATTGAAGAAACCCCAGAAACATTTTCGTAGTCTGGTGCATAGTCAGGTCTTTATTTACTCTTCTTTAAAAGCTAATACAATGCACCATTGTTTCCTACATTTCTTTGGGGGGGAGCCTCCCAAAGCCCCCCTTTGTAGTGGTCAGGCTCACTCACTGCACTTGGTGTGCACCGTATGGGGACTGGTCTGAAATCATTTGCCAGGGATGATTTGGGTTTCCAGACTGGCCTTTGGCAGGAGCAGGAGCCTCGTACTGCAAAAGAAAACCAACCATTGAAAAGTTAGTCACGGAGATGCAGCACCAACCGTCCCATTACCCTTTTTCGTTTTCTTGCAAATTCTTTCAATATAAAATACAACAGAAGTGGTGGAGAGTGTTGTTAGCCTCCTTGGCTTAACAACACACTCTGCCACTTCAGAAACGCAGGGCTGCCCCATATGTACAAAAATAGGGTGCAGCCCTGTGTTTCCCCAGCACTGGTGCTACACTTAACAGGGCAAGATTGTTTATGTACAGGAAGGTCCCCCTTTCTGCACATAAACAATCTTCAAATGCCGTTTTGTCACTGAAAGTTGCAAAATTTCATTTTTTTAAAAAGATTGTTGATGTGCATGAAGGGTCGCCTTCCTGAACATAAACTATCCAAGGCGGTTTGCAAAAACGAGGGGAAATGAAGCATTTCACCTTGTTTTGCCAAGTTAAGACCAGGTTTACCCTGGCCTTAATTTTGGCGCTGCCTCCCATTTACGCTGCCCTTGTAAATAGGGGGCAGCGTCAAAATCAATGGCTGTTGCAGGGGAAACACCCAGCACAAAATCCACTGCCTACCACTTTCACGCTAAGCATTAGGTGAAAGGGGGTCTTTTTACAAGGTACAGTTAAGCCACGTTAAGTGGCTTAACGTTGCCTTGTAAATAAGGCAAAGCCCCTATCGCCACGGGAACGTCTCAAAAAGTGATGTTCCCATGGTGATAGGGGCTTGTAAATATGCCCCTAAAATCATTAGTAATTCAAGTATTTGTTTTGTGTGTACATATGTGTTAATTTTGTTTCGAATTACTGTTTTAATGTTTGAAATTTAAATCCTACAAATTGCTTGGGGGTCCCTGGCTTCCAGTGGTGACTCAATGGGGGTCATCAGGAGTCAAAAGTTTGGGAACCACTGCTTTACATTATAAGTATGTAAAGATAATATTTTTGTCTTCAATATATTTGTGCTGAATTTTTTTTATTGTGATATAGGGAATAGTGTAACCAAAATATCACCTGTAGTAAGGGGCCGATTAGGATGGCGGTGAATCCGCATCCTCCGGGCCGGCGGAAGCCACCGCCGGCCTGGAGGATGCGGATTCACCGCCTTGGTTTGTGAAATCACCACCCACCACATTACGATGGCGGTGGGATCAGCGGCGGACGGCAAGTCCGTCCGCCGCTGATCCGTGGTGGTTGTACGCAGATATGGTGGCGGTGTCTGCAAGACACCGCCAGCCATATCACGGTGCAGGCGGAAACATGCTTTTCCACGGCGGCTTTTCTGCCGTGGAAAAGCATGTGGTCTTTTGGTGTTGGGGACCCGTTGCGAGCCCCCAGGGTGTTGGGGGGTGGGGGTGCACATGGGAGGTTCCTATGGTACCCCCCTGCTTTGGCATGCACAAGGTGGCAGGCACCACATGGTGCCTGCCAAGTTGTGCATGCCAAAGGTAAACATGCATATTTTACATTGCGGCGGGTGCTGCTTAAAGCAGCACCCGCCGCTATGTAAAATATACGGGATGTGACCGCCAGGGTGGCGGTCACATCCTAATTGCAACGGAGGGACAGCCGCTGCCCCTGCGGTCAGTCCCTCCACCTCGGGGTGGCAGACGGACGCAGGTCCGTCCGCGATCCTAATCGGCACCTAAGTCGGTAAAGGAGTGAGTGTGAGTGTAAGTCTGGGGGAATGGGTAGAGTAGGGGTAGGTTTAGGATCAAGGTGGGTCAAGGGATTCACTCAACATTAGGGCAGGGATGCTTCACTGTCAAGGCACTGCAATGGAAGAACTTTTTAGACAAATTATACCCAACATCCAATGGCAAGATGGCAAACAGAAAACCCTCCAGTGGGTAGTTTGAAAAAAACTATTGAAACAATAGCTGAAAGTGACTCCACCAAACACATGAATATCTGAAGCACTTAAAGTATAATATTTGTGTTGATGACATGAGCTCTGCAGACATACAATGGTATCTCTAGCCATACTAATACCTCTGTGGGTGTATCGAAAGTATGATTGACAATTTATTTAAGCAATAGCTGAAGGAGGCTTCCTAATGGACCCTTTTAAAATATTTAGTGTTAAGAACTTGAGCACTGGCAGACCAGTAATGGTGTCCTTAGTCATAGCAATGTTGCGTATCCTGGGACTCTGGCCTAGGTGTTCAAGGCTTGGCTTCCCTGCCCATAGGTCAATGTTCAGAGCTTAATGGACCATCGCTTGAGAAGGGACGACGGAGGGTCTTAGGGACTGGCTAGATCGCCGGATCCTGTCGGACTCCGGAGAACCAGCATGGAGTAACATGCGATTACTCCTATTATTCCAGTATCTACCAACTCCACACTCTATTCCAGTTTTACGGAGACCCTGACCCAAAATTCACATGAGATGCTGTTGTGATGCCACTCCCCAAGACTAAGATGTAGGCCACCTGTACCACAGCATTTTGCCCTCTGTCCAGGCTCAAGATGGCAAGGTTCTGGCTCTCTGGCTGCTCCCCCGTCTGCCCGCATTGATACACAAGGACCAAAATGGTTTCATCCAGTTCCGCAGTACATCCCTTATTCTTCGGAGTCTATACCATGTCCTTTACCGTTCGGAGGGGCAGTCTCCGTCAGGGGCCACGTTTATGTCAGTAAGCCTTGAGCAGGCCTTTGATTCAGTGCAGTGGGATTTCTCATTCAAGGTTATGTGTTTGATTCGACTGGGGGAGCACTGTATTAATTTGGTATGCTGCTTTATCCGGTGCCCACTGCGTGCGTCAGAACTGGCACTACCATCTCCCCGCAATACAACGTCTATAGAGACACCAGAGCTCTTTTGACGAGAGGGGGTAGGCACAGGCATGGTGGTGGAGGGCTGATTCCCCAACGGGTGTTGAAGTCACCTTGTATGCGGTCTAAAATGGCTATTCCCGAGATTATGGTACTTTTTTTATTAATCTCCTTTTTAGGGTGCCTATTTCTTGGTTCTGACAGTTGGACTCTTTGTTTCAGGAACTGATATGGAATGGAGGCCACCATAGAGTGTCCATGGAGGTCCTCAGGAGCACACCTGATGAGGGGGGCCTGGGCACGTGCAATTTGAGTTGTATTGTTTAGCACCACAACGTCAGTGGGTCACCCAGTGGGTCGAGGTGCACAGTAAAAATATTGTTTTTTTTATATCGGCCTACACTAATAACGATTTTTTAATATCGTAGGGACAGAATATCGATGTCAAGAATATCGGTGACCAGAATATCGACCTTAAGGTAAGTAATATTGTTTTTTTTTATATCGAACTAAGTAATATCGAAGTAAGTAATATTGTTGCTAATAATATCAATATTTATATTAGTGTTATGTATTTAAGTATGTATTTTATATGTATGTTTAACATTTATTTAAAGATATTATTATTTTTAAATATATGTATTAAATGTTTAGAAGTTCGTAAAAACAATTAAATGTACATTTTGCAGTTTAGTATCAAAGCGGGTTGTGGGGTTATAGGGGAATAGGGTGGGGAGTAATTTAATTATAGTTCATTAATGAATATGTTTTTATTTATTGTTATGATGATTAATTTACTGTTAATTAATTAATTGGTAATTAATTTTCATTAATTGATTAATTGATAATTAGATTAATGATGTTATTTCTTATGTGTAGTGGGTTGTGACTTTATAGGGGAATAGGGGGGAGTAATTTAATTATAATTAATTAATTCATATGTTTGTATTTATTGTTAGTGATTATTAATTTATTGTTAATTATTTATTAATTGGTAAATAATTGTATTAGTTGGTTAATTTATCATTATATTAATTATAATTACTTTATTATTATTTTTAATTAATGTATTGTAGATTTATAAATAATTGGTAATTAATTTCTATTTGATTAATTGATAATTAAATTAATTGTGGTATTTTGTATGTGTAGCGGGTTGTGTGTTTATGGTGGAATAGGGTGGAAAGTAATTTAATGTTATTTAAGTAAATATTAATTTTATTTTATGTGTCTTTATTATTATTCTGTTTGTTAATTAATTATTAATATGTTTTTTATTTTACAAAAAATATTTAATTAATAAGTATGTTAATTTAACCCCTATGCTATCCTACATTTTCCACACTGTTAAACTAACTGGAGTTGGAATAGTATTTTTTACCCCTACGCTATCCAACACTTTCCCTACTGTTGCACTCACTGGAGTGGGAATAATAATTGTTACCCCCCACGCTATCCAATACTTTCCCTACTGTTGCACTCCCTAGAGTGGGAATAGTAATTTTAACCCCTACGATAATCAACACTTTCACTACTGTTGCACTCACTGGAGTGGGAATAGTAATTTTAATCCCTACGCTATCCAACACTTTCCCTACTTTTGCACTCACTGCAGTGGGAATAGTAATTTTAATCCCTACGCTATCCAACACTTTCCTTACTGTTACACTCCCTGGAGTGGGAATAGTAATTTTTACTTCTACGCTATCCAACACTTTCACTACTGTTGCACTCACAGGAGTGGGAATAGTAATTTTAACCCCTACGCTATCCAACACTTTCCCTACTGTTGCACTCACTGGAGTGGGAATAGTAATTTTTACCCCTATGCTATCCAACACTTTCCCTACTTTTGCACTCACTGCAGTGGGAATAGTAATTTTAATCCCTACGCTATCCAACACTTTCACTACTGTTGCACTCACTGGAGTGGGAATAGTAATTTTTACCCCTACGCTATCCAACACTTTCCCTACTGTTTCACTGTTTGGAGTTGGAATAGTAATTTTTATCCTTACACTATCCAACACTTTCCCTACTGTTGCACTGTTTGGAGAATGAATAGTTATTTTATTCCCTCCGCTATCTAATATTTTTTGTATTATTTTAGTTACTGTAGTATATAATTAATTTTAAAAATATTCAAAATAATTTTAATGTTTCTAATTTGTTATATATATTTATTTATTTGTATTTATATTATTGTTTTATGTGTATAGATATATTTATAATTTAAAAGATAGTTTTTTAACAATTTATAAGTTATTAAAAAATATATTATTAAGTAAGTATATATATTATATATTATATGTACATGTTTAATTTATGTTTACATTATATATATATATTACTTATCATTTTTAAAAATGTTGAAATATGTTTAACTATGTTTATTTTAATTATATGTATTATTTACTTTCTTTATTTAACTTAAATCAAAAACGATATTTTTAACGATATTTTTGACATCGATATTTGTTTTCGATATTTTTGTACTTACCAAAATGTTGATAGGATGTCGATATTTTAGACTTTGATATTCTTGCTACGATATTATTGTAGGTCGATATTCTGACCTTCGATATTCTGTCAGTGATTCTTGGGTATTCGGGGCTAGACTAGAGTAACTGGGCTTGGTGGGTCTGGCTCACAATCAGATTACACTACTGGCAAAGTGAATTTGCCCAGCAATGGTTATTTCCCAACCTGGGGTGTTCTTTGCAGTGGCCTTGAATTGTTCGAGGCGTTGCGTGAAGAGGACGGAGGGGATGTCGGTTGTATGACGGAACCACGCATGCGATTACCATGCATGCCTTTCAAACGTGGTGGTTACAATGCGGGTACCGTTACCACGTATTACCCTTACCAAGCAGGATGTTAAAACGATTATGCATTTATGACGCATGTCTTTACAAAGAATTTAATTGTAAAAGAATGAATGGTAAAGTCATATGTGTGGTAAAGGTTTTTCAACAAAAACTAAAACTACCTCTTTCCTAGCCCTGAGCCCTAAAACCGGCCCCTGGTGCACCCCCACCCCCTGGCCCCCAGCCCTCAGCCCTAAAAATACCCGGCCCCAGCCCTGAGCTTTAAAGCCAGACTCCGGCGCGGCCCCAGCCCTAAACTCTCCCGCCTCAGCCCTGAACCCTATAACTGGTCTCCTGCTACTGCCCAGCCCTGACCCAGAAAACTCGCACCTTCTACTCCCTAAACCCAATCGCACACCTGACTGCCATCCACAAACCTATTTCCAAGCCCTGAACCCTAAAACTGGACCCTTGTGCAACCACCCCCTGGCTCCCAGCCGTAAAAAAAACACTTCCCGCTCTGAGCCCTAAAGACGCACCCGACGCGGCCCCAGGCCAATAGCCGGCACTGCCCTGAGCCCTAAAACCTACTTCCGATCTCAGTCCCAGCCCTGAGCCCTAAAACACCCTTGTGTGCATTCCCTCAAACCTATGGCAGGAAAAGAGGGGACGAGGCTGTACCAGTTCCACGTGTTTGGGCCACGTGCGCCATGATTCATTCGAAAACTCCCCAGTATTCTCCTGAGTTATTACTGCTGCCTGGTGCACGGCCAACTACAATTCAGCCCAGCCCAGCAGCACAGCTGTTAAATGGCATGCCTGTTGTATAAATTTAAGTAAAATTAGCGCTCTCACTGTAATTTCGTGTGTCCTGTGGCGTGCTTCCTGGAAATGTGTTTTATCAACTTCCTGCATCATTGGAGTGTGCTACAGGTTGTGGCTGGTCATGTGACTCAGTTCGCTTCCATTTAATTGGCTGATTATCGTACCCTGAGAGGATTCTGCATATGTGGCTTATTTGTCTTGCCATTAAACTTGCTGAACATCTTTTTTGGAACCTTCTGACTGGATTCTGCAAAAGGTAATTTACGTGTTTTGATACTACTGCCTGATGCGTCTGTATGTGACTTTACCACAAAGCCATTACCACATATATGCCTTTATCATTCACTAGCAGCCCGCCCCGGCGTTGCCCGGGGGCAGAAGGGGACTGGGGGCTGCATTTTGTGCATTTGCTTAGTCCCGGCCGGGCCCCCTGCGTCCCGGCCGGCCCCCCTCCCGCCCCGAAGTACAATCCTGTCTGGAATCGAAGGATGACCAGGCTTCGGAGATATCTCACTGCAGATTATGTTTGAGGGCTCTGAAGGAGATACCCGTAAGAATGTGAGGTCACAGGGAAGGCGCTCACAAAGCCCTCCAGGGTGGACCTTTGTGCACTCTAAGATTTGCCATCCTGTCAAAGCGAGCATGTGGTGAGAGGATGAGGGGTAACTGGCAGAGCTGTTCACTCGTATACAGCTGCCCGCTGCCCGCCTCCCGCCCGCCTCCTGCCCGCCTCCCGCCTCTGCCTTACCTCCGCTCCGGACTTAGCCCCCACTCCCGGGCCCCCGCCCGCACCGACATTGCATGGACCGCCTCCCGCCTCGCCTTACCTGAGGTGCCGCGCCACTCCTCGCCGCACGTCGCCGCTCGTCACCGCTCCTCCCCGCCTGTCGTCATCACGCATGTGTAGGTGACGGTTAGCGCTACGTCGCGGCCGGCGCTTGTTTTAGGGGACTACTTTGTTTTAAAACTTAAATTTTTTAATTTACGTTTTTTAAAAATTTTATACAGCCTATGTCCAACAACACACACCCTGAGGATTACAACAATATATTGGGTGTGTGGATTGGCGCTGTGGTTCCCGAGTTTACCTTGCCAAAAGGTGTCTGTTCTCTCTTTATAATAGTAGTATAGATAGATTGTAAAGGCGTTGTTAAATAAGGAGCCGGAAGGTGATTCTTCAAGTAGTTTATTGAAGCATAAATATAGAAGCACAGGCGGAGCCAGCAACACATCTAATAGCCAAGCAGCCAGAGCGTAACTGGCACACAGGAGAGAATACAGTCGATGCAAGGGTAAACATTCTAGAGGCTTGCAACAGCACGAGCCTTAAAGCAATACTAATAAATAAATCACAACATAACACATCCCCCCCCTTACAAGGAACAAAAGGAAAGGCGAGGGAGAAAAAGGTAAACGGGAAAGGGGAGACAATACAAGGACAATAAGAAAAAAGGAAATCTACCAAACAAAGTCTACCGAACATAATCCTTAAGCCAACCAGGCGAAACTCTCAACCTCTTAGAGTTATCTGTGACTGGTAAAGCTGGAACAGAATTAGCGTGAGTAAGAGCAGGGCAAGAAGTTACATTAGTATCAATCACAATAGGATCACTAACATCAGTATCACACACATTAGGATCACTAATCACCTCTTCCCCCTCCCCTAAATGAGGAAGTGACAAATTTGGCGCTAACTGAGTGTTAGACCTGTCTGGCTTTTTGGCGAAGTCCCTCCTAATTTTTATTTATTTTGTCCCCTTTTTGCCCCTCATACCCTTGATAATTTTTGTGTCTACTGACTTTTTGTAGGTGTTGGTCAGGGGGATAGGTGTTTTCTTCCCCCCTCATAATCTTTTACCTTAGGCCCAGAGGCCTGTTCTGACAGGAAAGTTGGCACCACCTAAAATGGTGGCCACCAACTGCCCCAACTGTCACCAACAGAATCTGGCCATAGCCTAACATAGGGCATTCCAGAACCTTCTGGTCCATTCTGGACCACTGAAGGGCAGCCTATATAAGGCGGAATGCGGGGCAGCCATTTTGTCTACCTGTGGAAGTCAGCTGGAGGACAGGCTGTAGCTAAGGGTGGGAAAGGTTAGACAGAGGGTTGATTACCTGGATTGGGAAGCTGCCTTATTGATCTACCCCACTACTCCCCTTTTGGTTACCTGTCCTGGCCCCGCTGTGGGAAGTTACTGGAGACCCTGGGCGCCTAGCTTGCCCCTTTTCTAAAATATAAAGGGGAAGACTATAGGAGAAGGAGACTGTCGTGCTGCAGAGCGCAGTCCTCTGCCCAGAAGAAAGACTGGCGAGAGATTTTTACTGAACAAGTGCGGACTAGGGTTAGGGCTAGCCTTGTGCCCCCCCCCCCTTGTTCAGTCATCCACTGAATCCTGCCCCCGGTTGCTGTGCCCGACCCCCAGCTACTAAACATCCCACAGAGAGTCATCCATTACCTGTGGTGGACAGTTTCTGGCTGTGGAGAGGAGTCCTCCGTGGAAGGGGCAGAAGCGGCGTGAAGCGGAGCCTGTCTGTTCCCCAAGCCAGCGCCTGGTGAGCTCTGCTGGATTAGTGGCTGAGCGCTGAGGTAGGAGAGCGCTGAACGAGAGAAGTTGGGCTGTTCCGCCCCTGTGGTGGCGCATGGTGTGCAGCGCTAACCGGAGGAAGTAGTGAGACGCGTGAGGCCGACGAGCGGTAGTGACTCTGGGCTGCTTCCGAGTGTGTCAGAGGGAGCGGCGTCTCTCCGCGGTGGCTGCGCAGTGAAGACGGACCTGAGGAAGTGCCCGGAGGCTCACGTGAGAGGCGGCGCCAGCGCGAGTGAACCGCGCATGACTGGAAAAGTAGTGTGCTAGTCCGCCCGACGCTGAGGAGGAGCGCCAGGAATCCCACAATAACTTGTGAGCTTCTTCCCTGTTTCACTCCCCTGCTCGAGCGCCACACGGTAGCGTGGCGTGAGCGGAAAGGGGAGATCGGCGGTAATTGCCTTTACCCGTTCGAGCGCTACAGAAGGAGCTGGCTCGAGCGGGGTGGGAGCGGAGGGGCCTGAGGGGCTGAAAAGCTTTGCCAACGCTGGACTCCCTTGGCCTCCCGGGTAACTTTCCCCCCAATCTCTGGTGCTGCGAGGCTTTGCCCACAAGTAAGGAGGTGATCTGATGTGGGAAGGTGGCGCTAGAGCCTGTAAGCAAATCCCTTAGGCATGGATTATTGTTGTTTTCTCCTCAAATGAGATGCAGGAGGTGGGGAGGAGCTGAATGAACCAATCTTACAAGGGAATGATGAAGGTATCTGTCGCTTAGGGAAGTCAAAGTCAGTAAAGTTGAACCTGATGTAATGAAATGTGATGCATTCAACAGAGTACAGTAAATGTATAGCTAACTCTTAGTAATGCTAATATTGTGATGATATCTGTTTTGGCTTACAGTGAGTAGTAATTCTCTCCCTAGGTTCTAGCAGCTTAATACTTCACCTGAGTGCTTATAAAGAAAAGTACAGGATATTCTGAAGGCAAAAGTGTGATAAGAATTTGGAAATACAGTGTCTGCTAGTAATTTAAAACGTGTATTGCTGACCCTGAAAGTGATTTAAACTGATTTGAATTATTTATATGTGAGTACTGAAACTTGACCACACAGAGCATATTATTTTTATATAAAGCAACACGTATTTTCATATAATTTTGGTGTAGTGTTATTCTTTTTGAGTGTTATTGCGTGGAGTTACTTTTGGGTGGTCTGCAACCTTTACACTGTGCCTCTGAATGTTAGTCTTGCCCTAGGCCAGGCTACCTAATTCCAACACTGAGACTGTAGATCAGTATTCTCAAAATAATCCTCAATCCAACCAAAATCTCCAGAAGATCTCTTCTCTGACTCCACGTTCTCCACACCATGGTCTTGGCAACAGTCAAAGGCAACATCCTTTAAATTCCAAACTTTGCCATCGTTCAATCTGACAGAATTCCTGAGAACCTCAACAACCATTTTAGGTGAATCAAATTTATTCTCACCCTTGGCCACTCTGTAAGGTTTCCTAACTCTTACCCAGTCGCCAGCATTTATAACAGCATCTCTAGCACCATGGCGTCTGTCATAGTAAACCTTGCTTTTATCGTGAGCCAAAACCAGACTATTTTTAATTTCCTCAGGGGACCACTCTTGAACACTGTCTTTGAAAACCCAACCTGGATTAAACTTGCATCTGGGTAGTCTACCTCTCATCATAACAAAAGGGGAGATACCAGTGCAATTATTCAAAGTGACTTTGTAGGACCACACCGCCTTCTGCACCTCCAATTTCCAATCTAAGTTTTTGTTGTTGGCAGCTTGCAAAATACCTTTAATAACTCTATTAAAGCGCTCAACTGTCCCGTTCCCACTGGGATTGTATAAAGAGGTGGTTTTATGTGTGATGCCACATTTTGCAAAGTACTCTTTAGCATCTTTTGATAAAAATTGAACTCCATTATCCGTTAGGATATTAACTGGTAGTCCTTCCACTACAAAAATGTTGTCCAAAAACTTTAAAACAGTTTTGGTATCCACATTCCCTGCGAACTTAACTATAGGCCATTTGGTAAAAAGATCAATGGCAACCAATCCGTATTCTTTCTCAACCCCAATTGGACCAAAAATGTCCACAGCAATAGTCTCCCACGGGAGACTAGGAATAAGTCCTTCACTCATGGTTGGTCTCAAGGTCTTCAAGGACTTGTCGGCTGAGCTACACACAGAACACGCTTTAACAAAAATCTCAACTTCCTTGTCAACTTTCGGCCACCAAAACAAATTTTTGACTGCTAATTTAGTTCTTACTATGCCGAAATGTCCCTCATGGCACATTTGTAAAACCCTTTTCCTCAAACTTACAGGTGGGACGATTCTATCACCCCTCATCAACATGTCTCCTTCTAATGATAATTCATAACGGATTTCCCAAAATGACTTCAAACTGCCTGACATATGCTTTTCTTTAGGCCACCCTTGACAGATAAACTTAGAAACTTGTACCAAATCCTTGTCCAAACCATGTTCCCTTGACCAATCCTCCCTGCTGATAGCTGGAGCTCCAGAATCGTGTACAAACGCCACCGTGAATTTCCCCCATGGGTCGTCCACGCACTCCTCTAGAGGGGAAGGTAACCTTGATAAACAATCGGCTACCACATTGTCTCTCCCAGGTACGTAAGTGATGTTATATATATATGTATTCTTTCATGCGCATGCAGATCCTGGCTAATCTAGCTGAAGCGGTTGCAGTGCCCTCCGTGGACAAAATATGGACTAACGGTCTATGGTCTGTCCTAATGTTGACCATCTTACCCCACACAAAAGCACGAAAATGTTCTAAAGCCCATGCACAGGCTAAGGCCTCCCTCTCTATGATAGGATATCTGCTTTCTGCCGGGGATAAGGCTCTGGATGCAAACAAAATGATCCTCTCCTTACCATTTTCCCCAATTTGTGATAAAACCGCGCCCAAACCTTTGTCGCTAGCATCGGTTGTCAAACAGCAATCTAAATTAGGATCAAAGCTAGATAAGGCATTTACTTTCTGAAGTTCCCACTTAATCTCAGCAAACTCACGTTCACACTCCTTGGTCCATTCAAATTTCACATTTTTCTTAAGCAAGGACCTGATATGATATACCTTAGAAGCGAAGTTTTTAACAAACTTAGCGCAGTATTCTGCCATTCCCAAAAAGGATTTGATTTCCTCCTTGGATTCAGGTGCAGGCGAAGCAACAATGCTTTCAATGAGAGATGCCTTTGGCCTGACACCCTCCTCGCTGATTATATGGCCAAGGTAAGAAACGCTTCTCTCACCAAATTTGCATTTGGACAATTCAACAGTTAACCCTGCAGAGCTGAGTGTCTCGAAAACTTTCCAGAGTTTAGTTTCATGGTCCTCCTTGTCATTACCTGCAATCAAAACATCATCCTGAAAGAAACAAATGCCATCCATATTGCCAAACAACTTGTGCATTAAACGCTGAAAAACAGCTGCGGCTGAAGCAAGGCCGAATGGCATCCTTATGAATTGGAAGCAGCCAAACGGCGTGATAAAAGCCGTTAAGTGTCTAGATTCAGGTTTCAAAACTACTTGGTGGTAAGCAGCTGAAAGGTCTACCGTGGAGAACCACGTTGCCCCTCTTAAAGAAGAAACCATCTCGTTAATTTTTGGTAAAGGGAAACGTTCAATTACTATATTCTTGTTAAGGTGGCGTAAATCGATACACAAACGAATCTTGCCATTGGATTTTCTCGCTACAACTACTGGACTAATCCATTCTGAGGAATCTACCTCTTCGATAACACCCTTGGCAAGAAGACCTTGAATTTCTTTTTTTACTTCATCCCTAATTAACAAGGGAATGGGTCTGACCTTATGCACTTTAGGTAGTGCGTCACTCTTGAGCATGATTCTGTGCTCAAAACCTTTTAACTGGCCTAATTGACCACTCACCACTTTAGTAAATTTACGTTTCAAGGTGTCTTCAATCTTACTACATTCATCTACAACTAAGACTTTCTCCTTACTGTTAGGGTCTAGGATGATGTGGAGGTTTTTCTGGTCGAACCAACCAAGGACAGATGGTCCCGTTTTGGCTATGTACACTTTGCCTCTAGTGAGTCTACCTTTAAATAGGAATGTGAGCCACCTAAAACCCAATAAACCAATTCTATCGCCTGTGTATCTCACAGGATTAACATCTGAAGGATTCAACTTATCCCCTAATTTGCTAGTAAATTTCTTCCTCCATACCTCCTCATTTATAATAGTGTATGGGGATCCCGAGTCAGCATATACATGTACCTTAATACCACCCAAGGACACTTCGCAAATTGGTTTACCTTCCATTGCTTCATCAGTGATATTTAGCATGTAATTACCACTTACATTTTTGACACAAACATCCTCATCCTCACCACTCTCACTAGCACTGCCATCATCATTCCAAATACACTTGACATTGCTGCGTTTGCGGCACATTTTGCTAAAATGTCCTATTAGACCGCAGACACTACACTTCTTCCGTAAAGCAGGGCACGACTTGAAATAAGCCATATGATCCTTGCTACCACAACGGTAACATTTCCTGTCCTCTGGCTTGTTGTCTCTCGCTTGGTTCTTGAACGGTTGACTAAAGTTCTTGTTCTGAAACTGTTTGGTCTGATACTTTGTTGATCCTTGAATCTTGAACACTGCAGATGACGTTTTGTCTAAATCTTTCACTGTGTCTTTGACAATGGTAGCACATCTCCCTGACATTTCCGACTTCCTCATGATTGCAAGTACATCATCAAGAGGTGCATCACCATTGACCCAAAGTCGATCTTGAATAGGTGAATTGTCATTATGCATAACCAATTGGTCTCTAATGAGGTCATCATGTAGGTTGTCGAACTTACAGTCAATAGCCAGTTTTTTTAAATCATCCAGCCACTCATCAACCAATTCTTCCTTCTTCTGTTTTCTTTGGAAAAACTTGTGCCTCACAACACCTATGCATACTTTGGGAGCAAAATACCTGTCCATATCAGCAATTGCGTTATCGAACTCACTTAAGTCAGTATCCACCATTTTTTGCATTCGTGAAAAAGTTTTTAAACCTTTAGGCCCCAAGGAGTGTAATAGTATCCTTTTCTTTTGCTCAGGCTTCATTTTGCCATTTTCATCAATGGCACAAATATAGTTATTAAAATACTCCTTCCATTCCACCCACTTCATGTCAGGTTGAGAACCTGTAGCCCAAAAAGGTTGTGGGGGACTAATAACGAAACTTTGTTGGGCCATTGCAGTATCTTTGGTTTGATCACCAGTTTGATCACCAGTATCCATAAAATGAAGTAAACAAAATAAAATAAAGAGAAAATAGTAGAAGAACAATAAGATACTGCACGTAAATGTAAAAGTAAGTGTTCCGACTGTCTCACCTGTGCTCCTCGTGAAAAATGGTGAATAAGTGATTCCGCTTATAGAAATAATTCTGCCTGTTGCGTGTAAGCACTGTGAAGAAAGGCAGCGTGAAGCGGCGTGTGAAATTGACAAGCGCCGACTGCCGAAGTGATTTCCCAAAATGGCCGCTACGCAGGGTCACGCAGCGTGACCTTACGCGCCTCCGTCACACGCCTCCGTCACACGTCACACCATTACTGCGAGTGTGATGACGTAGGGGAGTCGCGTAGGTAGCAGAGATCGCGCAGCATAGAGCGCGAGTGGAACTCTGTTCAGCAATCAAAAGATGCAGGCGATGTCGTCTGAAATCGTGAGTGGTAACGATTTTCTGGGCCTACCTTAAGTAGCTTTACAAAGTCCATCCGTGGTTATATTAGAACGGGCGGAGTAGCGGTCCATAGGTGCAGGGAGTGTAGAACAGGTTGATGAATCCTCCGGTATGGTTGAAAGTGTCCAAGATGTTCTCCTTCTTTTTTTTTTTTTTTTTTTTTTTTTTTAAAAAATGCGTAAAAATGAAATTATAATGATTCAGATCCCTCGTCGTCGCCAGTTGTTAAATAAGGAGCCGGAAGGTGATTCTTCAAGTAGTTTATTGAAGCATAAATATAGAAGCACAGGCGGAGCCAGCAACACATCTAATAGCCAAGCAGCCAGAGCGTAACTGACACACAGGAGAGAATACAGTCGATGCAAGGGTAAACATTCTAGAGGCTTGCAACAGCACGAGCCTTAAAGCAATACTAATAAATAAATCACAACATAACAGGCATTGCTGGTAAAGGCATATATGTGCTAAAGGCATGCGTGCTAAAGGCATGCATAGTAAAGGCATATGCGTGGTAAAAATATGTGTGCTAAACACATGCATGATAAAGGCGTATGTGTGGTGATAAATTTGTGGTAACAGTCACACATGGTTATGACTTCGTTGTAATGGCTGTTTAGTGGGCATGCCCCTTTACCCGTCTGTCCTGCCCTTGATTGGTTTCCATGGTGATCCTCTCTCTTCTTTCTCCACTGGGCAGCATTTGACCTGGATGGATGCCAGCTTGGAAATGGTTGGCGACTGTTTTAGTTGGCAGGTTTGCTCCCAATGGAGAATATGGTGGCCCAATACAATCTGCCCCCGGGCCAATTTCTAACCTATGAAGCATTGACACGGACCTTCAGGGAATTGTGGCCCAGTGGGCGTGATGAACCAATGGCACATGCAGTGCTACAAGTGTCGGTGTCCATGGGCATGGCACGGCACTTGGTGAAGCGTAAACCCCTGCCGATACCTAGGCGTAGGTGGGGAGAGATATTAGTGCAAGACCTTACAGACTCAGAGTGGCATAAGGTTCTGGCATACCCTAAGAAGGTCTACAGAAATATGAGATTGAAGTATACTCAATTTAATTGTGTTCATATGACTTATCTGACGCCCCACAGACTACAGGTCATCTATGGTGGTGAACCACGTGGCTGCCCCAGACGTGAACTTCTGGACGCAGACTTCTGCCATATGACTTGGAGCTGTCCCAGTTACAGCCATTCTTGGACGCGGCGATCCGTACTCCCAATGCTTCCCTGGACCGAGCTGTTGCTTGCATTTTGGAGGTCTCTTTAGTGGGCTTGTTACCTAGACCCCAAACATGAAAGGTGGGCTCTAGGTTCTTGGATTTGGCGCTAGTGCTGGCTAGGAGATGGACTGCAATGGCCTGGAAGTCCACGATGTGGCCAGTGGTGGGTACTTGGACGAACAATGGCACCAAGTGGGCTAGGGTCGAGGAAAGGGCCTTGAATTGTGAAGAGGCAGGGGGCGCGGAGACGTCTGATAGCGGGTTGTGGACAGAGGTGTTGGAGGCTGAGAGTGACGGGGAGGACTTCTCTGGAGACACGGAAGTAGAAGGGAGTAAGCCCTAGAGGTAGTGTTCTGCTGCGCTCTTTGGTTGCTCCGTCCGCTCCTCTGGTTGGTAGCTCTGCTTGCCATGTGCCCCCTTCCCCAGAGTTCCTGTTTCCCACTCTTACAGTCCAGGGTCTCCCATAGGTTTCCTTGAGGATATTCTCCCTTCCCTAAACGTTAAGTTGCCTTGCTTTTTGCAGATTGGCCTGTACGACCCCTGAGACAGTTTGGTTTACCCGTTTTTGGTATTCGTTTTTCCTATGATGGCTTCTGCGATTTTCCCCCCCCCCCCCCCCCCACCCCCGCCCCCCTTTTACTCCTGAGGTCTACTCTACCTGACAGTGAGGCTTGGAAGAACCAAGTACTTTTTTGGAACTTGCAAATCCTAGGACATATTTACAAGCTCTTTGCGCCGCTGGTGCATTATTTTTCGTTATGCACAGGTGGCGCCGTGTGGTGCTCCATATTAAACAAGACATGTAAAGCTATTGTGCGTGACTTTTCGTTCCCTTGTAAATACGGCTCCTTTTCACACATTACTTTCCTCAAGAGGGGCGTTCCATGGGTGTTGCTGTGCGCGTTCCCACGCAACACCCATGGATTCTGCCGCATTCCCAGATTTACAACATTTCATAAACCTGGGAATGCGTCAGAATCCTGCGCCTCCCCAGGGGAGGCATAAGGAGCTGCAAAAAGTAAAAATACTATTATTTCTCTTCGTTTTTTCCTCTTTCTATGCATGCTGCATTGTGCAGCACACATAGACAGAGGAAAATATCTCTTGTGATTGTTTTTGGTGCAGGAAGGCGTCTTCCCTGCATCGCAGGCACCCTTGCACCATGGTGCGAGGGTACCAGAGTTGGCTCATGGCAACCAATAGTGCGCCAGCGCAGGGGAGAGCTTAGGGATCTGTCATATTGTTGTAAATATGATGCAACCCTTTGTTTCGGAAGTAATGCAGCATGGCACAGCCAAATGGCTTGCGGCGTTGCCCCGCATTACTGCCTTGTCAATATGGACCTCTGCGTTTGACGTCACAAATTGGATGAGACATGAACATGGGAAAACAGGGGATTGTTCTGAATATGGCTCTTTGCTAGATCATGAAGGGGCATATTTACAAGGAGCTAACTCCACCAGAATGTCACTTTTTCGGATAGTCTTGGGGCGTAAACTCCTTCGCCTTTTTTACTTGTAAATAAGGCCCCTATTCACCCAGCACTTAGGGGCCGATTAGGATTGCGGTTTTTCTGCATCCTCCGGGCCGGCGGAAGTGTCCGCCGGCCCGGAGGATGCGGAAAAACCGTTGCGGAGCCTTCAAAGACCCCCCACCAGATTAGGATGGCTGGGGGGGTCAGGAAGACCGTCCGCCGCTTTTCCGCCGCGGTCGCCTTACGACCGCGGCGGAAAAGCTCTAATATGGAGGCAGTGTCTGACAGACACCGCCAGCCATATTAGGATGGGGCAGAACAAATGCCTTTCCGCAGCGGCTTCTCCGCCGTGGAAAGGCATACGGTGTTTACTTTGGGGGCCCATAGCGGGCCCCCAGGGTGACGGGGGGTGGGGGTGAACATGGGGGGTACCTATGGTACCCCCCTGCATTTGCATGCACAAAGCGGCAGGCACCGCGCGGTGCATGCAAATGCGAAGCATGCATATGGGTGGCGGTCACATCCTAATTGCACTGGAGGGAACGCCGCAGCCCCTGCGAACGTTCCCTCCACCTCAGGGGTCGCGGACGGACGCAGGTCCGTCCGCGATCCTAATCGGCCCCTTAGAGTGGAAGGGGTGTGAAATGGATATTGCAGTGGGCGTTCTGCCGCAACACCCATTGCTTTTTGACACTGCACCATATTTACAAGGTATGGGGCTGCACCAAAAATGCTGCCAGGGAATGCCTGGTCTTAAGCAGGTGATACGAGGAGAAATGTTTTATTTTTCCTCATATTTTGCTCTTTCCACGTGTTCTGCATTCTGCAGCACACATGGAAACAGCAAATCACCTGTAAAGATTGTTTATGTGCAGGCAGGTGACCCCTGCACATGAACAATTGCCCCTGCAGTGCAGGCATCCCAGCAAAATGGCTCTTGGGTGTCTGCGCTGGTGCTAGGCAGCTTTTTTAGCGCTAGGCCTAATGCAAGGGTGCACCGCATTCTTGTGAGTAGGGCACATCCCTGCTTTTTGAAACTGTCGGAGCGCAGAGTTACCAATTTTGCCGTAGCAACGCGCGCCATCAGTTTCTTGTATAATTACCCCTGAAGTTGAGCGTCCCTTTGAGACAAGGTTATCTCAGATGATTGCATTTCTGTGACCTTTGTTTGTATATCGGCTGGCTCTCCTTGATAAGCCATGTTTTTTTATTATACATCCAGGCTGATATGTCAAGACTAGAAAATATTGTGTATTATAAATGCCAGTAAACATATGTTTAAAAAAGTGTCTGATTTGGAATACAGATTCCTGCACACACATTAGACAGCGCAAGGGTCTGAATATAGTCCCTCAGCGTTTGGCGCCCGCACAACCCTTGTGCGGTTCGAGCGCGCGTTCAGTGCAACCCCACCATGTTGTTGAACCTCTTGGTGTTATTAACTGAAATGAAATGAATGAAACTTATATAGCGCACGACTTACCCTGGGGCATCTCAGCGCTTGCTTAGGGAACCCGTCCTGGTATTCCCCTGTGAGATAACCCTGGCAGGGTATCCACAAGGTGAAAGCCAGGCATCCCACCGCGAGGGGCCGTTGTGGAGATTAAGCAAGCTATTGCCCAGAGTCGCAGAGTGTGAACCCATGAGTTGAGAAGGTACCGGAGCGAGAATTAACGAGTCCGTGGAATTTTGAGCCCAAGACCCGCCGAGGCGGGGAATTGAACCCTGGTCCCGGGCCGAACTCAAGCTCCAGGTCTGCTGCCTCTAACCCCTGAGCCACACTTCTCCACCTGCATCGCTGCGGCGGTCATTTTTGCGCTGCGCCGCTTTTTTACAAAAGCCGCGTTACATGACGAGCTCAGCTCGTCATCCCCACACGCCCCCCGTGGCTGATGACGAGCTGAGCTCGTCATCAGCATCGAAGGGGTAAAAGCCACCGGTGCAGAGGTCCCTTGATTCACCGCTAAAGAGCCAGCCTTTCGCTGGCACACATCTCTTCATTCAATGGCAGACCGCCCCACTACCACTGGACACATCTCCTATTTTTCTAATCAAGATAGATTTCTGAAACTTTTTAAAAGTAATATTGAAAGCATGTATTTTTTATTATATCATTTACAGCGGTGTAAATGTGGTTTGACAGATTAGTACAGATTTCCAAGCAGAGAAATAAACCCTTTTACATAAGAAATTTACAATATATTTTCACAAACTGATTTATACACATTTCCAAACTGAGATATAAAGTATTTTGATGACAAACACAAAAGGTATTAGTAACATGGGAATCAATGCAGGAGAGAAAGGTATATAAAAATTTCACCAAATAACAAATAGCATATAAATTGAGGTTTTTCCACTTTGTACATTCACTTTCAAAGCACAATAAAACAAAATAAATGAACTATGTTCCATTGTGTCTGCATGCCGTCTTTGCGTGTCTAACCAACGAGAGAATTAGAGAGAGAGAGAGAGAGAGAGAGAGAGCGAGCGCATGCGCGTGCACGTGCGCGCTCTAGATCTTTTTGAGAGATGTTCTTTGCACTGCGGGTGTTCCAATATTTTTCCTGTTAAACTCTTTCTCTGTATTGTGATTTTAAAATACTTTTTCTTTTCGCACATATTGTTTAAAAAATGTAAATGTTGGATTAGGCAACTCTACAGCAGCTATGAGGACAATCCCATTCGTTATTTTTTTGTTTTTTTTACCAATTGTTGGCAAGCAATGAAACCTTAAACCACAGAATACCGGTTACTTGATCAAAGCAAACGTGATAATTTAATACCATTATAAAATTGCATGTAAAGGATTTCCATAAATATGTTTAAAAAACATACGTCAATCTTGGTTCATTCTTGTCTCTAATTTATCCAAGTCCTTTTTGCAAATTATAGGACAGTTTTTAATTTTTTAAAGCAAATCTAAATTAGATAAGAGAGTGTAGATTCTCACGACACGCAAACATTTTCCTTTGGAAAATGATCCCCATGGAATATTACAGCATTGCTCGCTGCATACTGTACCAGAGGCTAGGACTACACTGCTGCCTGAAAATTAGCTACAAAGACCATCGCCACCAAGACATGGCAATGTCCCAAATTAAGCCCTATCAAAATCATGTGTAGGGCTCCCGGTTTTATGGTATTTATTTTTTGGCCATTTCCATCTGTATTTATCTCTATTTATTTTTGGGCCATTTTATCTGTATTTATCCATATTTATTTTGTGTTTGCGTATAAATTAAGTTGTAAAACTGTACATTTCCATATCTATTTAACTGACAGACGCGTACTCATACTTTGATGTCTGTCATATTTTAGCTATTTAAACTGCCAAATATTACAGAATACGTACACTGGTAGATGTTAGCACTATACCATAAATATATGTTAACATAGTCTGTTATTTAGAGACATTTCATCCTGTTTTTTTAATTTCCCATGCTGTCCATCTGCTCAGCTGCTGGCCTATAATTCATGAAAGAAAGCACGTAGAGTCACCTAAAAGAAGCGCAATTTTATGTATTTATCCCCTTTTAAAGATAAATGCAGACAGAAAAGACATTGTTTTCTGTATGTACTTATCTGTAAAAATCCTTAAAAACGGAAAACCGGGAGCCTTAGTCATGTGTTAATCTATGCCAATACATTCCCAGTGCTATTATCAGTGCCAGCCAGTGGCAATGCATTCAGTCGTCATCGAAGAGTGGAAATTCCACTGATGAAAATCATGATGGCTCTACACATGGCCAAAAAGGCCCACGGTGCACCAGTCAAAGGACCATCAAATTCACAATGGAAAAAATGAGTGACAACTTGACAACACCCTGAAAAACTTGGCACTGCCCTGATGACTTAGTTGTCTTTTTTTTGCAGTGCCTTGAAGCCGTTGCAGAGCTTGAGAGTTATCAGGAGTTGAATATTGCTGTAGCTCATCTGTGTGACAATGTCGTATTATCCCAACCATCCATCAGCCTCAGAAAAAACATAAAACACGATTTCTATTAATCAATAAAAAGACAACATGTGCCTGATTTTACTGGCGGTCTCCCATAGCTTAAGACAGTCCTAGCACTACTCTTTGTGGTTAAAGACAGACGTAAAACTTCATTAATCCAGGAAAACTGAAGCCAGGAGTACATTAGCCTATTTTACGTAAGACTGTTGTTATCCAAGGAAGATCTTAGTAAATGAGGCCCATGTTTTATAACTTAGTTTGTACGAAATGAATATTATGAGTAACAGTACCAGTATAGCAAGAATCAGATAGCAAACGCTACAGCATTTCCACAAACAAGAGTCACCAGCAGACTGGTCTCCAGACTGTTTGGTGCAAGACTCAGGGATGTCGACGTAACTGGGCGTACTCGACTCTAGGGTGTACTGCCTAGAATTTGCCTTGGCAGGAGATGTCTTCCTAAAAGACCTCTTGCCACCTGGAGTCCAGTCACAGATCCCTAACTTGCAGGCCTCACAGTTCTCAGGCTGGTGTGGCCCATGGAGGCTTCCATACACCAAGGTGGGTTGCAGCTCGTCATTCACATACTCGCCGTAGCAAAACTTCCGGATGGAGATCAGTAGGTTTTTTAAGATGATGTTGATGTTCTCCTCAGTAAACTCTGGTTCTTCATAAATTCCTGCACTGCAGCTGTTACACTTCTGCCTGAAGATATTCATTTTCACAGTCCCTCGTCTTCTCTTCTTTTCCAGTTTCATTTGGAAGAAAATCGGCACATGTACCGATGCCCAGGCGCGGCCGCAGTGGGAGCAGCAGAACCTGCGGGTGGAAAAGGTAGAACAAGTTACCTGGTCCTAGAAGAGCAACAGCGCAAAGCGTAATGACATACAGTGCAGTCTGCACTCTCTCCCAATCCATAAATACTCTGTTCCACTTACACATCCCTTTAATACTCTTCAATTTCTTTACCCTGATGAGAAATATACCACACTGTAAGATCTTTGAACCCTGTCTGCATCATAGACATGCCAAGGTTCAATTTGTTATTTTTTTAATATTCAGCTCAATGACAGGGACAGTTGGATGGCTCAGGGCACAAAGGGGATGTTTACGATGGCGGGCAGACTTGAGCAATTGTAGCAAAATCAGGACGGCCTGCCTGTAAGGTGGCGGTCCTGCACCCCTAATTAGGATGTGACTGCCACCGTGCCGGTCGCATTCAGCAATTCAACATTGCGGCAGGTGCCGCTGGCTGCAGCACCTGCTGCAATGTTAAATGGCCATTTTGTGTATTACCCTACACAACGTGGCAGGCACTATGTGGTGCTTGCCACTGTGTGCATCGAAATGTAGGGGGGCGCCATGGGTACCACCCCAGTGCACAACTGCTCCCGCAACACAGAGTCGGCCTGGAACGGGCCCCCAAATCCAGTCTCTGCCAGCCTTTCCATAGCATTTCCATTGTAATCGGGCAGGCGGTGCCTGCTAGGCACCGCCACCATACCCCGGGTCTGAACCGCTCCGCCAGGCAATCAACGATTGCCTGTGGCAGAAGCGTGACAGGCGGTCTTTGCACCCGCCAAACTTGCAGAACGATTCCCCCCGCCATCCTAATGTAACAGGGGGAAATACGCATTCAGAAGGTGGAGGGACATCCACCACCGGCCCTGTTGTGGTGGGCCTTCCACCAGCCCAGCGGTGGCTGCCCTACCACCATCATAATCACACCCTAAGTTTCTAGAGCTATGATCTGTAATCAGCCTGGCAAACGCACAAAATAGCGTGTTTTTTATATCACAATAACGAAATACCGTATACAGAATATCGTTAGTACAAAAATATGGTGTCACACAGCATCATTGTCAAGAATATTGTTTTTTTTTGGTAAATAATATTGTTTTAATTGTTTCATTTAAAATGGTTTGCATCAATATAGTTGTAAAAGCATTGTTATTTATTTATTTGTTTGTTTTTTATTTACTTAAGTTTGATTTTTTTATTTATAATTTATATTTAAATTGTTTGTCAATTATGTTTGGTTTTGGAAGTGGATTGCTGATTTTGTAGGGGAATAAGTTGGGAAGTTAATTGAATTTTAAATGATTGTATATTGCTGGTAGTTATTTGTGTAATGTGTTATTATTTATGTAAACTGTTTTATTTTTTGTTTTATTTCTTACTTGTTTTATTTACATTTTATTTTATAAATCTTAAAGTATATTTAAATGCTACTATATCTGTAAGTTATTTATATTTTAGTAGGCTCTGCAGGTGAATAGGGTTGGAAGTTATCAAAGTTATAATATTTTTATAGTTAATTGTTTATCATGTTTAATTGATAAATCGATAATTATTTTTATGGTGGGCATATCAAGTACTTTATTTCTTTTTTAATTATTCATCAATTTGAATTAAGTATTTTAATAGTAATGTTTGTAAAATGCATATTTATTGTTTGTATTTGAAAGTAAATGTTTTGGTTTATTACTTTTCAAAACATTTTGTTGGATATATCATTTAAGTTATAATTTTGCAATAATTTACTGCTTGTAGGCAGGAAAGTTAAATGTATTTATATTATTTGTACTTTTTATTATGTATTTTATGATTTGTTTAATATTTTGTAATAAGTATTTTTCTATTTATACTCTAATTCTTTTAATATGATATTAGGTATTTACAGGTTTTGTATAAAAGGATGAGGAGGTGGAATGTTCTTTGTAGTACCTCCAAAGCCCTCTACTGTTGCTTGGACTGGAATAAAAATAGTAAATGTAACCTTTCTGGAATCTAACACTTTCCCTACTGGTTATTAGACTGGAGTGTTAATAGTAAATATAATCCCTCAGAAGTCCAAAACCTACTCTTCTGTTTATTTGGATGGAGTGAGATTTGTAAATTAAGCCCTTGCAGGAAACATAGTTTATGTAATGTTTGTTAAACAGTATTTATTGCAATTATTTTTTGTATATTTTTATATATTGCTGCGAGATTGGCAAAAATTTCATGCAAGGGAAACTGATGGAATTTAATTTTTGAATTGACAGGATTATACTGGACAAACGAGGCGGGGACAGAGAACGTGCCCTGGGGAGATTGGAATCTGAATACATCATTTTGTTAAACTGTGTCGGTCCAACAGGACTCAATCAAGATGAGGAAATGCACGTACATCTAGGCTGACCTGCATTGCAGACTATATGTTTCCGGTCTAAACATCAGGGCTCATATTGCTATCTGTATTTTTTGTATTTGTATTATATTTCTATATAGCAGCAGATTATGGTCTGTTTTATAAAATAAAAAGCTTTCTCTCTTTTTCTTTTCTTCTTCCTTAGAGGTATGCAGACAGAAAGGATACAGGGTAGGATTAGGTGATGCCTACCTTTTTGATGTACAGATTTGTGTAAAGAGGTTGGACTTTATCCTCCTTTTTATGCCTTTCACGCTCATGTCACCTCATAACATAGACTCAGTACAACATGGCGGTGGCTGCTGACTAATGTATTTGATTTTTGACTAATATAACACTTAGGTTCTTTCCTATCACCTAGGACATTTCAGTACATCATACTCAGAATCCACACTTAAAACACGCATGTTGGTGTCATCCCCTTCACTGTCTTGACATTCAGAATCAGAGTTTTCTTCTGAAAACGTAGCTGCTGTGTATCTATTCTTCTTTTTCTTGCAGACCTTTTAAAAATGGCCCATGATTCCGGACCCCGAACGTCTTTAATTCCGAGCTGGACATTTTTTTTTGTTGGCAAAATGTCCTGAAAAACCACATCTGTAACACTTGATCTCACTACTATACTGAGATTCTTTCTTTTTATATGTGGCTTTTGGCTTCTTGTCTCATGCAGTATAGGATTTCTGGATTTTGATGACAACATGCTTACTCTCCCGTATGTCCTCTGACTCCCTTGTTTTCTTGGTGTCAGCTAAAACAACCTTAGCACATCTCCCTGCAAGTTCTGCACGTTTAACAATTTCAACTGCGTCCTGAAGAAGTGATTCACTGTTCACCCATAGAATCGCTTTTCCGCAGGAATTAGCTGCATGCATAACTATTTTGTCTCTGATGAGCTCATCATGTAAAACCCCAAAACGGTAGGCTAACGCTACATTTTTTGGGGCAGAAACATTTTCCTCCACACTTTTGTTTTCTAGTTGTTTTCTGAGGTAGAATTTATATCTATCAATACCCACACAAACAATAGGGGCATGTTACACATCAAGATCTTCCATAGCTCATAAGAAAACATCGCCCCATCCCGTGGTTTCTATGCAAAACGTTTTGATACCTCTAACCCAATGGGTCCTAGGGAGTCTACCAAAATGCTCTTCTTCTTTTCAGGGGTGAAATCAACATCTTCATTCAGAGTAGAGATATAATTTAAAAAATACTCTTTCCATTCTTGCCTCATGAGTGCATTCTCACCAGATGAAGGCACAAAAGGTTGGGGTGGAGTAAGATTTAGACAACCCCCTGATGCCATGACCTGAGTAATGCACAATGTAAAGATATCAAGAAGTTAGAGAATAAAAGTTGTAATGAGGAGAAGAAAGAAAAAGAAAAACAATAAAAAGAAAAATCTCAGAAACATTTGAAGCCTGTTATGTTTTGTGTGTGTGTGTCACCGTAATGAAGCAGGAGTGCGTACCACTAAAATCGTGAAATGCTGTCAAAATGGTGTGCAGATAACTGCAAGTGACACGCAAAAGTATTTTTTTAAAACACAGTTGCCTGACGGAACAATTTCGCTAACACACAGTACCTTTGGAATGCGCGTGTGCTTCAATGTACAACAACGTTGAACAGGATGTACCGTGTGAAATCGGGAGCACAGCAAGTGACACTTAATAGGATCCGTAAATGGGATAGCTGTCCAACGGATTAATTTCACCGATACACAGTATCTTTGAAGCGTGAATGCGTCTATTGCCAAACTCAAGATGGCTGCCAATGTTGTGCACATACAAGTCGTGCGTGTGTCCAATGTAGAACTACTGGGAACACTAAACGAAGAAGATGCAGAGTGAAAAACGTAAGGAGCGAGCTGCGATGTGGGTAGCTTGTGGGTAGGTTCATGGCTGATGCCACAAAGCGTTTGAGTAAGTATGAGGACCGGACCACAAGAACACTTCTTAACTCGCGGTAAGACACGCTGAGCAGAATGGTCTTAGCGCTGAACCTTTTCTATCTAGGATGCTAATAGGCGTTTCTCTCTGCTATTTCCTCATGGGGCTGTAGTTACTACCCGAATCGAGTAAGTGACCATGATGTTGTAGTTAGCCCCTGTTATGAGAATCACTATCACTGAGCTACGTACAGATGGTGGTATTTTGTATCATGTTACGTGGGGCATGCAGTTATCAATATGCTCGCATGCCATATATAATTAATCTGTCTTGTAGTTGTGAGCATTATCTGCTTCCATGTCATGTATGTCTATTTTTTGTGTTCCAGGTTTATTTAATATTTATCGAAGGTACATAATATTA
The DNA here is from genome assembly GCF_964263255.1 of Lissotriton vulgaris. Classification (NCBI taxonomy): domain Eukaryota; kingdom Metazoa; phylum Chordata; class Amphibia; order Caudata; family Salamandridae; genus Lissotriton; species Lissotriton vulgaris. The sequence continues at coordinate 65,294 of NW_028248256.1, read as the reverse complement.
TCCTTTGATTCCCTGTGTGACTGTTTACCTTCACCAGAGCACTATAAATTCATGAACTCACACAGCATAGAGTAGGTTTGCACTTAAGGTCCTGAAGAATCGCAATTTGATCCTCCTGACATACCAAGGGGAGAATCTTGTCCACCATTTTCATACTCACTTTGCTAACTAGGACCATAATATCAGAAGTCAGCACAAAAATATTTTAACATAGGGTAATGAACTCCTCCATTAAAATATTGTGTCTCGGAGCATCACATCACCTATTTTAGCCTATCACTTCACCACAAGCCTACGAATGTATGATCTAATCCCACAGCCTTTTTCTCCACGGAGAATCACAATGCGGTCGTTATCACGACCGCGTTGTGATTCCGCATACCTTTACTCCGCAAGTCGTAACAACGACTTGCGGAGGGGGGGCGCTGGAAGTTGGAATAGTATAATTTACTATTCCAACTCCAGTCTATGCGGACACTAGGGAAGGTGTTGGATTTTAAATCCAACACCTTCCCCCCTTCTCCGCAAGTCGTTGTTCCGACTTGCGGAGAAATGGTATGCGGAACCACAACGCGGTTGGGATAACGACCGCGTTGTGATTCCCCGCGGAGATAACGTTTAGTTATAAACGTTGTTTATCCCACCCTACACATACCACTCAAGCCCACACACCCCAATTCACCTGACGGCTACGAAAAGATTCCCAGCAAAGAGACTCTAGTGCAGAGGTCTTCAATCTGTGGGGCGCGACCCCCAGGGGGGTCGTGGAGTCCTTGGAAGGGGGTCGCAGATTCTGCCAGAGCACGCAGTTCCTGGCGTCGGGCTGATCGAAGGCCTCACTGAGGTGTGAAAAACATCAAAGCCTCATTACCAAGTAAAAGGTCTTCTAAAGACCGGTCAAGTACTCGGGTGTGGCTGTGTGTGTCCCTGAAGCCGTTTCGAGCTGGGGGAAGTCGGGGAGGGGGTCTGGGGGAGCAGGCTGTAGTGTAGCCCTTTGAGGTCAATGCATATTGCGCGCTGGGAGCTGTGAGTCCCGTGACACATCCCCCGCCCCCAGCAGGGATGCACAGAGAAGCCCTCCCATGATCGGGAAAGAAGGAAAAACACGCAGAGAGATACTGACCCCCCCATGAGAGAGGCACAGAAAAGGTGGGTGGATGAATGATGGGTGGATGGATGGATGTAAGGATGAAGGATGGATGGATGTGTGAAAAAGTGGGTGGATGAATGATGAATGGATGGATGAAAGGGTGGATGGAAGGATGGAAGGATGAAAGGATGGATGGATGGAAGGGTGGATGGATGGATGAAAGGGTGGATGGATGGAAGGATGAAAGGGTGGACTGATGAAGGATGGATGTATGGAAGGGTGGATGGATATATGGATAGATAAAATGTTGCATGGACGAATGATGGATGTGTGAAAAGGTGGGGGGATGAATGATGGGTGGATGGATGGATGCAAGGATGCACGGATAAAGGATGGATAGATGGAAGGATGAAAGGGTAGATGGATGTATGGATGGATAAAAGGTTGTATGGATGAAGGATGCATGGATGGATGTGTGAAAAGGTGGGTGGATGAATGATGGGTGGATGGATGGATGAAAGGGTGGATGGGTAAAGGATGGATGTATGGATGGAAGGATGAAGGGGTGGGTGGATGAAGGATGGATTTATGGAAGTAAGGATGAAAGGGTGGATGGGTGAAGGGTGGATGGTTGAAGGATAGATGGATGAAGGATAGATGTATGATGTAAGGATGAAAGGGTGGACGGATGAAGGATGGGTGGATGAAAGGGTGGATGGATGGAAGGATGAAAGGGTGGACGGATGAAGGATGGATGGATGTATGGACGTATAAAAGGTTGCATGGATGGATGAATGATGAATGGGTGGATGTGTGAAAAGGTGGGGGGATGAATGATGGGTAGATGGATGGATGAAGGATGGATGTATGGCTGGGAGGATGAAAGGGTGGATGGATGGATGGATAAAAGGTTGCATGGATGAATGATGGATAAAAGGTTGCATGGATGAATGATGGATGGATGTGTGAAAAGGTGGGTGGATGAATGATGGGTGGATGGATGGAAGGGTGGAGGGGTAAAGGATGGATGTATGGATGGAAAGATGAAAGTGTGGATGGATGAAGGATGGATGGATGGATGGAAGGAAGGATGAAAGGATGGATGGATGTGTGAAAGTGTAGTTGGATGAATGATGGAGGGATGTGATGAGGTCTAACAGGCGCATTTATGGTTGTCAAAAGATGATGATGAGGAGTACCAGTTTCTAGAAACATTTGTCGGAAGGGGGTCCTTACCCCTAAAAAGGTTTTACAAGGGGGTCTCGGCATCAAAAAGTTTGAAGACCTCTGCTCTAGTGGGTGCCTGTCGGGTATTGCAGCACCGGCCCGACGAGGAGCATGCCCAATGATGAAGCATGACACCTTTAGGGTTTGTAAAGGCCCTTGGTCTTATTGGAGCATATTCCCCTTCCTGGAAGCTATCAACTCTAACTGTGTGTTCAAGGAACTGCACACTCTTTTCTGATACCTAATTGACACAAGGAGCACATGTGCTGGACCTCAAAGCGCATGGTTCCCTTTTCTATAGAGCCTCTATATTTTTGTGCATGATCGTCTGTCTTACAACCAGTCTAGCTGCAGTCAGAGATTTTAATAATGATGTGTTCAGATGAGCTGTAAATGTCCGAGGTTATTAAAATGGGTTCCACAATGTTTCTTGCCTGGAAACTATTCTTATCATTATTTTAATTTCAAGCCTGCTAATACCAGGAATAAACACAAGCTGGCCTTCTTCCTCTTTGAAAAATGAACTTTAAACAGCAAGTACAAGAAGAAATCTCTTAAAGTATTTTTAAATGATATAAAGTAATCGTAATAGATTATTAAGTAAAGCAACAGAATTGCCATGATTAAATGAGTTGACGTATCTCTAATGTTCTAATTAATATCTTTTACTTTATTGGTGATTAAATATCTCTAATAATATAGTTGATATTATAATATTATACATCTCCTTATCCAAATCTTATACTTTAACTGATTTTTGAAAAAGGTTTAATATATTTTATTTTATTTTAAAATCAATTATTTTTTAAACTAAACTAATCTGTGCTTTTATGCTATCATATCTGCAGGATACTGTTCAGCACATTTGTATATGGGTACTGGTGTGCTTTAAAACATGGACATAAACTAAAAAATGAAGACACATGATGTTATTAAAATCCTTGTGAAAGTGCCAACTGCTGGCCTTTCTGAAGAACCAAAAATGATCAAAAGCTGATTTTTATCTCTGAGAAAATTGCCAAATTTGTATGCCACTCACTAGGGATTAGGTGTGGGCGGAACACGCAGAATTTCACTCTGGGGAATTCCACGGAGTTACATAAAAGCTCCTCAAGATTCCGCGGAGTGCTGCCGAGGAGCTGAAAATGCACGTTGTGCTGTTTGTGCTGCGATTTAGTGCCAGTTGCCCGTTCTGTGCAGAAGATCTGCACGAACTGCACCACAGTATTTTCGAGTAGATTTTGCTGCCCCTCGAGTAGAAAATCTTCTTGGGAAGCAGCCTCCTGACTACAGCCGCCTCAGTCCTGCCAAGTATCACGCATCAGGCGTGACTCTATCGCATTTCAGTGTTGTGATCGGCATCACCGCACTGAAATGCAAAGTCACGCATTTCCGTAGGTCACAGATTTTTACTTGCACTTAACTCCGGCCCTGGGAATGAGGACGTGACAGGCCTGATAACAAGGGCCCCATTATTACCATTCGCGTAGCAGCTCTATGCAATAGATGTTGGGCTACAGCGCGATTCCAAACATCTAGATCACGTGGCAGGAAGAAACTGTGCAATGACGTCCTGTGTTACCAGAGCATTCACCGTTACAAAATTGGAGTTTGTTTTTATGAACTACAAGATTGCATGGTTGCACGGTTCGCCGAGAGTCTACAACGTCCAGTTTGGTATTTTATTTATAAATGTGACTTATTTTGTCTTTCTTAACAGACAAAATCACCCTAATATTAAAATGCGCAATGTATGTGCTTAAAATGTATTTAAAGCTATGATAAAGCATCATCATCACTGTGCTGAGCGTGTTCCAGCTGTGCTCACTGTTTGGCCTTCTTTGTTGCAATGGATGCACTGATTAGGCCCTGCTACAGTGCCCAGTGCCCCTCCAGTTCAGTGTGGGCCAGGACTCTCAACCCAGGCAGAAAGGAAAGTCTTGAGAACGGGCCTTCACCATCTACGGTGCCCGAAGTCAGAATGCAGCCGCTGATTCCTCTCAGGTTGGTCGGGTTCTCACTTTTCAAGGTAGGAAGGATTGCGAGCATTGAAAAAATATACCAGATATCAACATTTGTTCATGTACACATAAAGCCATTTGTAATCACTTTTAACATGACTTTTCAGTTTTTGTTTATTTTACATATCAGTCAGGTATCATTACGCGAAGCTCTAAACCACGTTTACCTGCATGTAGTATGAACTAATGAGGGAGAAAATATTGACTTTTTGTGATTTTCTTTTTCTAATTTTCTACCGACTGGTACAGTAAAGTGAAAGTTTTTGGTTGCACAAATGGGTGTAAATTCTGATATTTATATGTTTCCCTGGTCTTAATTGCTTTATTTTGCTCGCGATAAAGTGTCACTCATAGTTGTTGAATGTCACTCATAAGTACACTGAAAAAATGAAAATGTCACTCATAAGCAAGCACAAACCTTGGCAGCTGTGCCGCCTGTGTTATAAAATCTCATCCGAAGTTCTCCTAGCGTTCGGAAATCACTCTGGGGGATGCCAAATTTCGCTCACGCTCACAGCACCCATTCTGGAGCCTCATGTTGTTCCCTTTGTCATTGCGTTGCTTGAACGGGAAAAAAATTCCATCATGCAGTGATTGGTGCAATTTGGCGGGATTGCTACCTACAGAGTAACGTGGAGTCGCCATATGTTTCCAATTCCGCAAGTGGAATTAAAATTGCACCCAGGCCTACTTATGACAACTGTTAGAATTGGGGGTCTCTAGTTGGCAGAGGTAGGTACCACTGTCCAGATAGGAACCCTTGATTCCAGTCAAGGTGAGGAGGAAACCCTCTGGGAAAACCTATGCTCACCTCTAGGTAGCTTGGCACGAGCAGTCAAGGCTAATCAGAAGGCAATGTGTAAAGTATTTGTACCAACACTCACAGTAACACAGTGAAAACACCACAAACTGACTCCACAACAGTTTAGAAAAATAAAGGTATTTAATCTAAACTACACAAGACCAAAACAACAAAAATCCAACATACACAGTTCAAGAATATGGTTTCAAAGGAGTTCTTAAGGTTGCAATAAAAGTTCTTTAGGTTGCGATAAAATAATCCACAGTTGCGTGAAAAGTTCACAGTTGCGTCACGTTTCAGACACAGTACATTTAGTTGCACAAAGTTCCAAAAGCAGAAGCTGGTGCGGTGGAAAACAAGCGATGCGTTGCTCCTGAGACCCTGGGGAGGCGATGCGACAGCCCCGCAGCAGCAGCGGGCATGTTGCGACTAATCCAATCTGTATGGGGGGGAAGGCCACTTGTATGGATTCCGGGGCGTAGGTTCCAAAGGAAGTTTGTTCTCGCAAAGGCACGATGCGTCGATCTCGTAGGGGCTGAGACGATCTCCGGGGCGACAATGTGTGGTCCAGCGGCGATCTCTCTCTTGCAGCTCCTCGATGCGATGGCTTCGGTGATGACTCTCGCAGCGACGTGATGCGGTCCGCAAGCAGGCGGTGCGGCGATCTCACCCAGCGACAACAGGCTCTGCGACGACACTCGCAGCGATGTTAGGCTTCCCGCACCTATAGGGTGCGTCCCGCAAACAAAGGATGCAACGGCTCTGACAGCGGCAACAGGCGCTGCGACGATCTCGACCTTCGAAGCGGCGGGAATTTCCTCGCACTGTCGGGGATGCGCTCCGCAGCGAGCGATGCAATAACTTTTCTTTAGCAAAGTCTCTCAAGCTTAGTTTCCAGCTTCCCAACACAGGTACAACTTCCAGAGGCACCACACATGGGCCAAGCACTCCAGGAAGGACAGAACTCTCTCAGTAGAGCTCAGGGGAAGCTGGGGGTGAAGTCCTTTTGTTCCTAGGACTCCAGAACAGGGAGCCAGCTCTTCTCAGGCCCTTGGAGATTCCTTCAAGCAAGGGGACACAGCACAAAGCAAAGTCCTTCCCCTCTCCTTGGCAGCAAAGCAACAGCAGAGCAATCCAGCAGAGCAACAGCAGGACAGTCTTCCTTCTTCAGTTTCAGCTTTCTCCTTGGCAGAGGTTCCTTCTTGATTCCAGGATGATGTAATTTTCTGTTGTCAGGGGTCCAGTACTTATACCCCTAAAAGTCTTTGTTCTCTTTGTGCAAGTGGGCCCTGAGCCCGGTCTGAACCAGTTCTGGGTGTTTCTTGAGCACTTTGTTTTCCTGGCTTCTCCTTTCCTTTCAGAGTGAGGGGTAGGGTCGTCAGCCGCCCAGCAGCAGGTGGAGCCTGCATTGTGGCAGGCAGGCACAGCCCTATTCAGCCCAGGTGCTAACTCCTCCCACCACTCAGGTTGCAAATGCAGTCATTCAGCCTAGGGCTGACTCAGCCAGCCTCCTGGGGAATCCCCAGCCCCAGCCCCTGTCACTCTCAAACCAGACAGTCAATACACAAACAGGCCAAGGCACACAGAAGAGTCAGACAAGAGAACAGCAACTTTCTAAAAGTGCTGTTCTCAAACACAGATTCAAAAACAACCTTTCCTAAAAGATGTGTTATTAAATTCAGGGAGTTCAGGGATACTAGACTCTTATCTCCTATCTTGTTCCTATGGGAAGAAATGCTGGTAGCCACTGTAGCCAGCACCCCCCATGTTAACCTATGGAGCAAGATAGCCTTACAATAATGAAAACGAAAATGGCTGGAATTCACTACCAGAGCATGTCACATGCACCAGTACATGCTCTACCTTTCACATACACTGCACCCTGCCCAGGGGGGGCTACCTTTGGGCCTTCCATAGGGGTGACCAATGTGCACAAAAAGGGAAGGGTTAGGCCTGGTCAGTGGGGACACTGACCAGGAGGAGATGGCAGTTCACAGACTGCACACAGGCACTGCAGTGGCAGGCCTGAGACACCATTTTGGGGCTACTCGTGTGGGTGGCACAATCAGTGCTGCAGGCCCACTAGTAGCATTTGTCATCACCAGCCCTGGCACACCCAGTGCACTTTAATAGGGACTTCATGGTGATACAAATATGCCAATCGTGTATATCCAATCATCATAATAATTTACACAGGGAGCACTTACACTCTGGCACTGATCAGCAGTGGCAGAGTGTCCAAAGCATCTAAACCAGCAAAAACGAAATCCAGCACATCATCAAAAATACATGAGGTAGAGGCCAAAAAGACAGGGGAAACCACGCCAAAGATGCCAGGTCTAACAACAACAATGTAATCTTCATTTAATCGACTCACCCTGCTGCAAAATACAGAGGTGTAGATTTACAACTTCTGGTGCATCTCTGCAAATCAGCAGGGATGCGCCAGAACAGATGCGCCACCTTGGATACGTCGCATTTACAATGCGGCGCACCATGGTGCAAGGAGGGGCAGATGTGTGACGCATCTAGTGGCGTACATGCAACGCATTGCTGGAGTCGCTTCGCAAGCGCGACTCAACTCCTGCAATGCACAGGGGCTGCCCATACTTAACGTGGTGCATCAATCCTTATGCCTGCTACAAGCAGGCGTAAGGATTTGACGCAGCAGCGTCGTAAAACTGACTCAGTGAAATCTTGTAGATTTCACTGCGTCAGTTTTACAGGGTTTTCCTTCAAGGGAACGCCCACCCTGCGACAGAAGGCCCACATGAAACCTGACGCAGGTTTTATGTGGCGCAGGGCTTTATAACGTGACGCATCTGCCTAGATGCGTCACGTTGTAAATAAGTTGCAACGTGGTGCATGGTTTACGCCGCAATGTGTCACAACGGCGGCGTAAAAGTGTCGCAAGGGGCTTGTAAATCTGCCCCACAATTTCGACACTGCGTTCTGGTTCACAAAACTACCTACACAGTATTGATTTCCAGCTCAGAGTTTTGATGATTTCCTGGCTTTTTGTTTGGGATTAAAAAAGTCGGAAATCTGCGCAAGTCATGGCTTTCTCCGTGCACCCCTTTGATTCCGACAGTTTCTCTGGTGGGGACGTCTGCCAGAAAGTTATATCTGAATGAACATTTAAAATGTTTCATTGTGATCAAATAAATGGCATTTTTTCAATGTATCAGCTGCTTTCTCCTAAACTTGAGGAGGGCGCGCGCTGAAAGCTCGGGCCTGGCTCGAGCCAGGGGGCGGTCTGTCCTCAGCGCTGGGGCCACTTGGACCCTTGAGCCCAGCACGAGCTGAGCCCGGCCACTCCCTGTGAGGGGGGGTCACAGTTGTCACAGGATGTGACGTCATTATGCTGTTACAACTGGAGCGTTGTCTTGTGGCATCTCCGACCCACAGACAATGTGCAAGTGTCGTGTTTCATAGAGTTTTAACACAATCCTGGATTTCACGAGCTGTGAAAGCCAGCATTGTATTAAAACTAAAAAAACATACAAAGACCAGAGGCTCGTACAGCAGGAAGATGGGAAGAAGTGTGTGTGTGTGGGGGGGGGGGAGGGGGGGGTGGATTAGATAAAGATATAGAACGGCAAAGAGTGAAGAGTGAATTTTTTGGCCAGCTCGGCGTGGCTGCTGTTTTTTGCCCAACCTACTGTCACTTACAAAAAATAAAAATTGTATGGTTCTCATGCTGATTTTTTCTTTTTTTTTTGTGGTGTGGGTGGGGTCGTATTTCGACTCATACACCTAAGCCGGACTCTTCCCATGAGCTGTCTCTCTGGCTCACCCACCTCTATCCTCAACCCCAAAAAGCTTGTCGCACTTTGGGCCTTTTTTCACCCACTGTGCACACTCACTCACTCCAAACATTCTGGGGTTTGTAGTCAAGGATGCAAATTGGGGTTTGTAGTCAAGGATGCAAACAAGGAAGGGAAAATAACTAGAGAATGTTTGCGAATGCAATCGGTTGTTATAGATGTACAGAGCGACCCCAGTCAGCACTGGTCCCCCCCACCCCCCCTATGCTCTCACCTGCCAAAGGCCACCTGGTTGCACCACTTCCAGTCACTTCCGGCGGAAGTGCGGTTCCCCCACACCAGGGACCACTCATCCCTCGGCTTCTCTCGAAACATCAAGGCCCTGAAGTCGTAATTCCAGACGTCCTCCTCTTTGCCCATGGTCACTCGATGGAAGCCTGGAAGGGACACTTCTGTCAGGGAGGCGCTGTGCGTGTCTGTGGAGGTGTCCGCTGCAGCTCCTGGGTGTGGCAAAGGTGGAAAAACACCTGCGAGTGAGGACTGAGAAACGAAACTGAGACACTCACTCACTGAGCAAACAACTCTTTCAGCGCACAGCTAGTGCTGAAAGGCACCTCGTTTTCATTCTTTTTCGCAATTATGTAGGATAGACCGGCTTTCATTGGAAATAACTAGTTACATTCCTGGCAGGGCTGACTCACCTTTTCATTCCTCCAAAGCCGAAAGGTGGCATACTGCAACATCCACCAGTGTGCACCAAGATTTTGGAATTAAAAGTTTGCCAAGTCCATTGGAACTCTGCAATTATGCGGTTATGATGCTTTCCACATAATTAAGGATTTACTTGCTGAGCGGTCCATCTGCTACAAACTTCTCAGATTTTCTAATAAGTTGTTTCTAGTTCAAACGGATCAGTTATTAGAGATAACACCCAGCGAGGGGCTTCTCTTTGCCCAGGTTAGCTGCCCTCCAAATGTATTATTTATTTTATTTTATTATATTTATTGAGCTTTATGAAGCGCGAACATGACCCTTTCGGGTATTAGAGATGTACAACTTTGAAGAAAACAGATAAGCACATGCAGGTGACCTTTTAGGGAATCAGAGCGCTGTACATCAGGAAGAATAAACATATGTAAGGATACAACTGCGGTGACTACAAAGGTGAGGGATAGTATGGGCGAGGGTTGACGTGCGTGCTCTGGATTCGGAATGGTCATTAAAAAGTAAGTACACATTTTGGGGGCGGAAGTTAGATGTGGAAACAGGGAAGGGAAAATAAAAAGAGAGTGTTTGTGAATGCAAACGGATGTTAAGAATTTACCTAGCAACCCCAAGCAGCGCTGAATCTCCACACTCTATTAAACTTGATACCAAGGCTTTAAGTGGGATGAAAAAACTGGGGGTCTCTCATAGGGGCGCGGCCATTGTAATTAAGGGCGAGGCTTAAAACACTTAGGCTAAAAATCTGCATTTAGAATAGTGTGTCGCTCGACTGGTATTTTGCTGCTTCTGTCATTGCATCCAGATATATAGCACAACAAGTAACATTACACCTACAACAAGCCAGGACTATTGGCTTTGTTAATGGTTGTAAATTGCATAAGATAAATAAGCAGCAACTATGACTTTGTTGTATATCAGTTTGAAAATGTTTCCGTTATTGTGTGTGAGCTTGTGGCAAAAGGATAGAGCTGCTGATCTTCGAGCTGAGAAAGCAGGTTCGGGCCTCATGTCGGCTCAACATCCTTTGATTTAAAACATGAATATGTGCTTGCGTGGTGGAGCTCATGTAAAGCACTCCAAGGTTGAGCTGTATACCACTAAAAAATGAGTGTCTTTAAACCATCGCGCGCGTACGTGCGTCGGCCAACGGCCGTCACGAGCACTACCTCTGTAGTGATGCGCACGTTCGTTGGCCGACGTGGCCCCGCCCACCCACGGAAGCGTCCGCACCGTGTTGGATTCTACGCCACGCTACAGGGGTTAAAGTAACCTCTATTTGCTACTCCGCCACAACAAGTCTCGCAGAGCAGCGCATTCACGCTGGCTCTAGACTCGACCTAAAAATGAAAAGAAAACGTCTCATTTTTGTTTTTGAAATGCCTCCCATTTTCCTTTAAGGGTAACGGTCTGCATCTTTTAAAAAAACATTGATTTAATAAAGTCAAACACAGTCATGGTGGTCTGCTGTCCCCAGCAGGCCTGTGTTTTTAGCAATTCCCAATGGGGCACAAATTATATTATAGACGTACGTCAATTGCGACCCCATTAGGAATCGTTAAATGTGTCAAAGACACATTAGTACATAGGTGTTTGTGATTACCTAATAGCAATTCGCAAAAATTCATAATTAGGTAAGTGCAAAATAAAACCTACTTATATGTGGCCCAAAGTCCCTTTGATTTGACTCCTCAGCGTCTAACACCCACCCATCCCCTTAAAGAGGTTTGAGCCTGTGCCCAGTGTGACACCTCCTTGTTTTGCATCTCTTGGTGTTATTAAAAGCCACCGCTGCCGGGGTCAATCCCTGATCCCCCCCCTGAAGAGCCAGCCTTTCGCTGGCACGCATCTCTTCATTCACTGGCGGTCCACGCCACTATCACACGCGGCATCACTTATTTTTATAATCATAATAGATATCTTAATCTTTATTGAAGTAATATTAAAAGCATGTAGACTTTTTTTATGCTGAAATATATTTACAGTGGTGTAAATGTGGTTTGACAGATTAGTACAGATTTCCAGACAGAGAAATAAACTCTTTACATGAGAAATCAAGGATATATTTTAAGAAACAGATACCGCAAAGTTTTTGTTTTACCAATAGTTTGCAAGATTTGAAGCTTTGAAACACAGACTATCGGTTCACTGACCATAACAACGTGACAATGTAATACCATTACAAGGTTGCATGTAAAAACTTTCCATACATATGTTTTTAAGAATCCTATGTCACTTTTGGTAATTTTTTTAATCAAATTTAATCAAGTTCATTTTGCAATTTATGACACGTTTTCTGTATTTCCATTTTGCAAAGTATGACACGTTTTTCTTTATTTCCATTTTGCAAAGTATGACACGTTTTTCTGAATTCTTTATGTCCACTTTGCAAATTATGACATGTTTTTCTTTGTCTTTATGTCCACTTTGCAAATTATGACATGCTTTTCTTTGTCTTTATTTCCATTTTGCAAATTATGACATGTTTTTCTTTATTTCTTTATTTCCATTTGGTTGTTTTTCCTATGGTGGCCTCTGCCATTCCCCTCTCCCTTTCTCCTGATGTCTATTCCACCTAACGGTGAGGTTTGGAAGAACCAGGTACTCTTTCAAAGCCGTGCATATTCTGTGTTTTAGGTCACAAACTGGATGAGACACGAATTGGGGAGAACAGGAGATTGTTCTGGATATCGATTTGTGCTAGAATAAGGTGTCCCTTCCTGCACATAAACAATTGCCCCTGCTGTGCAGGCACCTTTGCAACATTTTTTGCGGTAGGGTGCGGCAAGGGTGCGCTGCATTCTTGTGAATAGGGCGCATCCCTGCTTTTTAGGTTTTGCCTGCAAATGCTCACGTAGTGAGCATTCGCTAAAAAACCTATTGAGTTCTATATATGATCGATGACCCGCCTCTGCCTCTGATTGGCTAGCTCCATAAATGGAGACTAGCCATTGGGAGACAGAGGCTGTCAATCGCGCTTTCTCTCGAAAACGCGATTCGGGGGCGTTTCTGGTGCTTTTTTAAGCCCCGCCCCTTTGTCCCGGGCCGCGCTGCGATTGGCTGCCGGCCCGGGACACCCCCGTGACGTCATTCCCGGGCCGCGCTGTGATTGGCTGGCCGGCCTGGGACCTGACTTGTTATATCAGTGCTGCTACTGACTCGCTGCTCCGCCTCCTTGGTCACTGTGCAGAGCTCTCGTTTCCCAGGGGCATGCGTGAGTAGCTCTTTCAGCTCAAATTTTGCTCTGCATTCTAGGATTTGCAGTCGCTTGCCATTAGCAAACCTGGACCATATTTTTCCAGTATATAAAGAAATTAAAAACAAAACTTGATCTACTCACAGACGGACCAATGACACTTTAGGGCTCTGCAGCATAGTATTTGTAAGCAAGGTTTTCTACAGAAACATGGAAATGTAAGGCGCACTTGTAGGCGATAATCTTTTTAATTAACCGCATCTTGTTTCTACATTCATTAAAGCCAAACTAGGAATTGTAGCAGCAAGAGACTGCAGCGGAAACCAGTCTTTATGAAACTTGACAGCACACACCATTTATGAGAAATACGTAACGTTAACAAAATACCCAAAACATGGCGAAAATCAAGAGACCGGAAGCAAAGTGTTCTGGAGCCAATGTCACGTGGTAATAATAGCGATTGCTGATTGGTCAAATCGTTTCTCCAACAAATGTGATTAACTCCAAATTCTCTCATGTTGTCCGGAAGAGTCCATGACAGCTATTAGGGGAGGAGCAGTGGTGGTCCGATTGGGAAAGCAGCGAGAAGCATGGAGTCGGGGCAGAACCTCGGGGAACCTAGAGGAAGAGACCACAAGACCCCGAGAGCTGAGGTGAGACCTGTGCGTTTAGCCGCAGTAAGGTAATGCCCTCCTTTGATGGGAGGAGAGCAAAGGCAAGAGAGTAGAATAACAGGTGTAACTGAGGAGGAGAGTGAGGTGAGGGGGTAAACGAGACCGCAGAGAGGCCGTGAGCAACAGGAGTAGGAGAGTGTCAACGTGGGCACGGTTGGTAGTAGCCAGATTGAAGGAAACTGGGTAAGCCGAGTGAAAGCAACACGTAGCAGAGGAGGGCGAGGAAGCACAGTACTTGTTCCCTTCCCTAACATTTACCACTTTCCCCCTTCAGAGTTAATGTGGGAACTCGCCTAATTGACACGAGTCGCAGCCACTGACGGAAATAACGGCTGTGCATTCCTAACCCAGTGTCGGTAATCGGCACGCCGCTCTCTGTCCGGATGAGCCCCATCATTATGACCAATTTAGTCTGATCAATTCAGCCTCCGTTGTGCATACTCAGTAAGTCTTCCACTGTTTTTATACTACCTTTAGTGCTCCCATTAGTCGGGCTTCAATTTACTTAATTTTGCTGGTTATATTACTGCAGTATAGTTGTGTGCAGCTGAGCCAAGTGCGGCATCAGCAGAGGGCTGAGCGCAGTGATTACCGTAGGTTTTCTTTGACGTTTTGCCATTTTTGTATCAATTCGTGTACATATTCTCCTGTTTTCAAAACTATTGAAATCACCTCTATTGGCTGGGGTGGAAGCTTTCGCATTCTGCTCTGCTTCCCTATCACCTCTTTCTGCATGTTGAAATAGCAGCCGCTTTACCGCTTGCAGCATGGGGGTGATGATTATGATGGGTCTGAGCTAGGTGTTACTGGTGAAGAGGAAGAGCGGGGGCGAGGGCTAGAGTGACCTTCCAGCACCCTCACACGTAAAGGAATGCGTAACCCTTTAGTTTCCTTCCCAGTAGGATAGTGTGTTTGCTCGGCGGCTTGTCACTATCGTGTTTGGCAACAAAAGCACTGCGCATCTCGGGCAGCTGTGTGTGTGGAGGGCTTGTGATGCACGGATGTGAACATGAAGAGGGTGTGTGTGAAACACACTGCGTGTGCGGTGCTTCCCACTGTACGGTCTGTGTCAAACACAATGTAGGAACTTGGGGCAGTCTTGCTTCTAAACATGGACAGAGTGCCAAGGCATTGTCAGAGAACCCGTGCCAGCCCCCTGCCCTCTGTCCCGCCCCGCCTCTCTATGCATCTCTACAGCGTCCCCGTGAGGGCTGCAGGGACACCGGCCGTGGTGTCAGCCCCCTTGCCCGAGAGAGGGCTTGCAGACCGAAAATGGACCCAAAACGTGGAAACGGGACAAAAGGCATCATGTGGCCGTGTTTGCCGTCTTTATTTATGGATTTCTTCCTATTTTTGAGTAGCTTCATGTAAAATGGTGCGATTTTTTTAAAATCCAGCCCCCAAATAAATAATTTCAGTCGCAAATTAAGTTTACTTTTCCCTATTGGAACTCGCAGATGTTAAACACATCTGGGAGGGGGGCAGACAGTCCTGTGCAAGAAACTGAACGGAGGTGTTTGGCGCATTGGGGCAGCCACAACCTTGTAGTGCAGCAGAGGAGACACATTTTTGGATGCAGAGGGAAAGAACATTACCCACTACTGGCAATCAGTCAAGCCGGTATCCCGAACCATTTTTCTTTTCACCCACCATGCCTCACAAAATAGAGGGCCTGATTTAGAGGTTGACAGACGGAGTAAAGGCAGACAGAGTGGCAAAGGACTTCAGGTCTCGTTTCCTATCGTTACTCCACCTGCCAAATTTAGAAATGTTCACTTGCTCGGTCGACATCTCTATATATTGCCAGGAGCCGCCATCATGTCAGTTACTGACGATGTAGCTAAAGTTTGGTGACAGCTCTATCAAACATGCCATCCAACCGTCAAACTTTTCCACAGTCTAAAAGTTACAAAAACAAACTCTCATTGCAAGGTTTTATTTTTTAGAAGAAACGACCTAATAACCTCCCCCACACCTTGGGTGTTCTCTCACAGTGTGTGGGGGGTCTTTTTTTTATTTTTTTACTGTCCCTCACATCTAGTTTGGCGGTGACAAGACGGTGGGGGGGAAGTAATCCCACTGCCCATTCTGAATAGGGCAGACGGTCGGTTGGCTTACCTCCAACAGCCCCTACTCTGTTGGGTCATTGGAGGAAGTTTTACAACATCTGAATACATTTTAATCTTGTCAGCGAAAGCTTGCAGTCCACCAACTCAAAATTGGGTTGGCAGACATTGGGTTTTGTGGACAGGGTATTGGGTCGCCGTTGCAATGGAGTACTTGTCAGCTTCAGAGGTCCTTCTAATGCAACCCAGTGCTGACCCTTCTACTTATGGCAACAGTCCATCCTGAACCTTTCGTCTCGTCCATTCACCCTATAGCCCATTTTTTTTTTCCAAGTTGGGAATTTGAGCTCAGCAAACTCCCTGATTAAGCTACATCCCTGAGTGTAAATCTGAACTATATATTTGTAATGAGCTGGCTTATATGATGTCTTCAGTAAAACAAGACAAATATTCAGAATACATTAAGCTATCGCACAAAAGGTCAATACTGGAAACTGTTCTAAATTTCCTGTAAAACAGATCTTCTTATATATGTGGGTATACAGTGTGAGATTAACTAGCATACTGCATATTCTGCTGTGACAGGAGCTAGCGTACACTAAGCACATCTACGTATGGGTGATTTATTTTAACATATATCCATGTAGTTGAGATACTTGATGAGTTGGTATTTAGGGTGTCCTAGCATATCAGGTTAGTTGGTGTGTAGATTATATCCATGTTGGTAGCCTATGTATGTGCAGTGTGTGGGGGGCTCTGTATGGGTGGGTGTGTGGGGGGGCTCTGTGTGGGGGGGCTCTGTGTGTGTGTGGGGGGCTCGGTGTGGGGGGGGGCTCTGTGTGAGTGTGGGGGGCTCTCTGTGTGTGTGGCATTTGCGAGAGATTAAGCTATTGGCATTGTAAATGACAATGCCATTTATTTATCTGTTTTCAAAACCAACACATAAATAAAAAAATTGTCATTTACAATGCCAATAGCTCTAACTTTTGCAAAGGCAAAACCGTTGCATTGTAAATGCTTGTTTAAACTGTTGGAGCTCAGCGTTACCACTTTTGGCGTAATACCGCGCTCAGCTAGTTTCTTGTTTATATATGCCCTAAAGTTGTTCGTCCCTTTGACCCAAGGTTATCTCAGATGATTGCATTTATGTGACCTTTGATTGTATATCTGCTGACTTTCCTGGATAAGACAAGTGTTTTTTTATGATAAATACAGGCTGATATTTTGAGATTCGAGTATATTGTGTCTTATAAATGCCAATAAACATATGTTTAAAAAAGTGTCTGATTTGGAATCCCGATTCCTGCACACACAAGGGTCTGAATAAAGTCCCTTCGATTTAACTCCTCAGCGTTTGATGCCCACCCATCCCTTTTGAGGTTCGAGCGCGCGCCCAGTGCGCCCCCACCTTGTTGTTGCACCTCTTGGTGTTGTTACAAGCCACCCCTGCCGGGGTCCCTCCCTGATCCCCCCTGAAGAGCCTGCCTTTTCCTGGCACACATCTGTTCGTTCACTGGCGGTCCACGCCACTATCACACGACGCCTCTCTTATTTTCATAAGCATGATACATTTCTGAAACTTTATTAAAGTAATATTGAAGGCTTTTTATTATGTTAAAATATCATGTTTGCAGTGGTGTAAATAAGGTTTGACAGATTCGCAAAAAATGTCCAGTCACAGAAATAAACTCTTTACCTGAGTACATATATTTACGCAATGTCCTTTAACAGAGTATGCAGAATTCCAGACAGAGAAATAAACGCTTTACAGCAGAAATGAACGATATATTTTCGCAAGCAGATTAAAACAATTTACATATAATGTATATACGCAACAAAAGCAAAAGGTATTTGTAACTTGGAAATCAGAGTTATATAAGACTTTTACCAAATAAAAAACATTATATAGAAAGACACAATAAACTTGTCACTGTGCACGTTCAGTTTCATAGC
Organism: Lissotriton vulgaris; assembly: GCF_964263255.1. Taxonomy (NCBI): domain Eukaryota; kingdom Metazoa; phylum Chordata; class Amphibia; order Caudata; family Salamandridae; genus Lissotriton; species Lissotriton vulgaris. The sequence continues at coordinate 47,775 of NW_028248256.1, read as the reverse complement.
ATAATAGATTAATGAACTATGTTCCATTGTGTCTGCATGCCGTGTTTGCGTGTCTTGAGTGTGTGTGTTTGTGTGCGCCCACATATGCTTGCATGTCGACTTCTATGGTCATATGCACTGTCCTCATATGGGTATGCACGTGTGTGCGTTTGGGTGTGTGTGCAGGCAGTGGGTGTTTGCAGCAGTGTGCCCAGGGGGTTGTTTTACGTGTGTGCGGCTCCCTGCAAATGTCTGTGCTTGTGTGTGCAGCGCTTAATTTCAGCCGGTGGTTGCCTGACACTCATTTTTGGGGACCAGTCCTTAATTTTCCTCATCAAACATTGAGCAGGAGAAAAACACACTAAGGGGAAAGAAGCAGGAAGAGAAAGACAGGAAAACCATGGCAAAGGGAGAAAGCAGGAACCTGCAGGAGTGAATTTAAGGGGCAGGGAGTGTCTGGTACTTTAAGGCAGAGACACTAGGTCGACTCAATACTATGCAGCCTTGGAATTAGGTGTGCCGCCTCTAAACGCACCAGCTGTGGGATTCTGAGCAGTGCTTTGACGTGTGTGTGTGTGGTGAGTGTGAGTGTGTGTGTGTTTGTGGTTGTGTGTGTGGGGGGGTGTGTGGTTGTGTGTGTGGGGTGTGTGTGTGGTTGTGTGTGTGGGCGGGTGTGTGTGTGGTTGTGTGTGTGGGGTGTGTGTGTGTGGTTGTGTGTGGGGTGTGTGTGTGTGGTTGTGTGTGTGGGTGTGTGTGTGTGGTTGGGTGTGTGTGTGTGTGGTTGTGTGTGGGGTGTGTGTGTGTGTGTGTGTGTTTGTTGTGTGTGCGCGCCCACAATTTGCTAAAATGGAATTTGGATTTTCAACGTACTCTTTTAGACTTCACTAGCTCCACAAGGCGGTGAGTCGGAGAACAGAACAGTAAAAAGCCCCTCAAAAAGCAGAAATGGTGGATAAAAGCTCCAGAAACTCGCTTGTGGAAGAATTCTCAAGCAACTTTGCTTGCTGTGCTGCGTTGCATGACATCTTTGTAAATCTGCCCCTACATTTAGCACCATATTTTGCTGATGAAGATTCAAACCAAAAATGTGCCAAATTTGCTACCTGTGGCTAGCTAAATCCCTATGGCATTCTTCTGCCAAACTCCTCTGTGCGGCCCTCGCCATTAGAAGAGGCAGGGACTCCTTCAACTGAGGACATTATTGCAAAAAGAGCACCTCAAAAACAAGGCACTTTGTTTAGACCGCTACTCCCTGTGTGGGATCCGGCTGAATCCAGATTCCGAACTGCAGGGTTTGTGGGGAGGGAGGACAGAAATATGTTGAGGCTGCTCACAAGCAATACAGAGCAGGCAGCTCAGATTAGCAGGACAGACCCTCTATTTGTAGACAGTAATTCCTCCCCTCCGCCATGCTAATTGGAAACTACTAGTAGCAGAAGGAATCTGTGCATGGTAAAACCAAGGGAGACACCGGAAGTTGATTTAGACCCTGCGACTCAGAACGAGAAGGTCCACATTCCCCCGTAAACATCACTCCACCTGACTCGTATTCGGCCGTTTCAGCAGGACAGTTGGTTTTACCACTGCACCATGCAGATTCCCACCCATTTGTAAACAATGGCAGAGGTCTGCTGTTCTTATCACTTATGGCTTCAAAGCAAGTGGCCTGTTATGAGAGCAGTGCTTAATTTGAGCCAGTGGTTTCCGGTGCTCAGCACAGGCACTAAATTGCCAACACCGGCACTTGTGGCAGTCTGCCACATGATGGCGCTCCCCGTCTAATTTAGAAGATTAGCACATCAACAATTGTTTATTATTTCACTATGTATTACAAATGCATGATACCTGATGCCCAAGCCATTCTTACAGCTTTGGGGGCCTGGAATAGTCTGAATTGTCACACTTGTAGGCTTGCGATGGATAGTAGTTGTGTTGTTTCTGTCGCTGGCAGCGCTAACAAGGGCAATGGGTGGTGCAACCTTCAGTAAACTCTTGATGAGTGCCCCAGCACTTAATTTTTTTTAAATTAAGCACGGTAATGAGGGGCAGTAATATCGCACCCGATAATTCCCTAAACCATTGGGTGTGGGATCTACCAGTTGCCGTTCAACCTCCTGTTCTGTGTTATCCACTTCCGGCTGAGGGATAAAAGTAACACCTCCCCCTTTCTGAGCTTCTAATCTCTGAATATTTTCTTTTTCGTCCACATTTATGTCTCCAAGTATTACCAGGCAAAATGTGTGTGGGTAAAAATGTGTGACATTTGTGGACTATTTGTAAACCTGAGTCAGGCGTAAACTACTGTCAGTTGTCAGGTATTTGGTTTGGAAAAGTAGTCTGCAACGTTCTGCAAATAGTAAAGTAATTGGAGAGATTGTTGCATTTTTCGATCACGCGCTGTTTAACCAACTAATTTTACATTTGTCTTTAGAGCGGTTTATGTTTTAAGTCGTTTGAAAGTTATCTCTTCAACGCTGGATGTTTTTGATAGATGTTCTTTGCAGTGGGGGTTTTACGTTATTTTTCCTATTAAACTGTTTCTCTGTATTGTAATTTTAAAATACTTTTTTGTCGCACACATTGTTTAAAATGAAACTGGTGTTAGAGGCAGTTCTAAAGCAGCTCTTAGAACATTCTCACAGGTGTTTGTTTGTATTTTAAATGTCATCAATAGTTGGCAAGCGATGAAACTTTAAAGCACAGTCCACTGGTTCATTGATCATAACAACATGACAATTTAATACCATTATAAAATTGCATGTGAAGACTTTCCATAATATGTTTTAAGAGCATATCTCACTCTTGGTTTTGCAATCTAATGTATCCAAATCTATTTTGCAAACAATAGGACAATTTTTTAAAAAGCAAATCTAAATTAGATACGTGAGAGTGGATTTTCACGACACCCAAATATTTTCTTTTAGAAAAGGATCCACCTGGGATATCACAAGATTGCTCACAGCAATCTCTACCATCGACTAGGACACCGCCGCTGCTGCCTGATAATGAGCTAGAAAGACCATCGCCACCAAGACATGGCATTGTGTAAATGTCCCAATGTGTCAATCTACCGCAAACATTCCCAATGCAAATATCGGTGTCAGCCAGCGGCAATGCATTCCGTCGCTATCGAAGAGTGGAAATTCCATCAATGATGCTCTGAAAATGATGATGGCGTTACACATGGCCAAAAATACCCATCGCACACCAGGCAAAGTACCATCTCATTTACAAGGCTGAAAATGAGTGTCAAACAAATTTACAACACCCTGAAAAACTTGGCACTGTCCTAATGACGTCATTCTCTTTTTTGCAGTGCCTTGGAGTCTTTGCAGAGCTTGAGAGTTATCAGTTCAATTTTACTGTAGCTCATCTGTGTGACAATGCCTTAGTATGCCACCCATCCATTAACCCAAGAAAAAACATGCAAGCCGATTCTATCAATAAATAAAAAGAAGTTCTCTCAGAGCTTACAACAGTCCTGAGACGTCGACGAATCTATCGATTTTAAGACAGACGTAAAATGCCATTAATCCCAAAAATCTGAAGTCAGGAGTACTTCAGTCTAATTTTACGTAAGACTTTTGTTATCCAAGGAAGGTCTTAGTAAATGACGCCCAAGTGTTCTACTTTAGTGTGTACAAAATTAATATTATGAGTAACAGTATAGCAAGGAGCAGACAACAAAAGGCACAGCATTTCCACAAACAAGAGTCACAAGCAGACTGGTCTCCAGACTGTTCGGTGCAAGACTCAGGGATGTCAATGTAACTGGGCGTACTCGACTCTAGGGTGTACTGCATAGAATTTGCCTTGGCATGAGATGTCTTCCTAGAAGACCTCTTGCCACCTGGAGTCCAGTCACAGATCCCTAACTGGCAGGCCTCACAGTTCTCAGGCTGGTGTGGCCCATGGAGGCTTCCATACACAAAGGTGGGTTGCGGCTCGTCATTCACATACTCGCCGTAGCAACACTCCCGGATGGAGATCAGCAGGTTGTTTAAGATGATGTTGATGTTCTCCTCAGTAAACTCTGGTTCTTCATACATTCCTGCGCTGCAGCTGTTACACTTCTGCCTGAAGATATTCGTTTTCACAGTCCCACGTCTTCTCTTGTTTTCCAGTTTCATTCGGAAGAAGATCGGTACATGTACCGATGCCCAGGCGTGGCCGCAGCGGGAGCAGCGGAACCTGCGGGTGGAAAAGGTAGAGCAAGTTACCTGGTCCTGAAAGAGCAACAACGCGAAGTGTAATGACATACAGTGCAGAGTCTGCAATCTCCCAATCCATAAATACTCTGTACCACTTACACATCCCTTTGACACTCTTCAATTACTTCCCCCAATGAGAACTATATCACACCGTAAGATCTTTTTACCCTCTCTGCTACATAGACATGCCAACCGTCAAGTTGTAACTTTGTAGGTCTCGCCTAGGCAGTGCCTGTGCTGTCTCTTTGAGACATGCTGTAGCTAGGAAATGGGCTTGAAAAAACACCCATCTTTTTCATTGGTTCCTCATGCTGTCTTTTAAAAATACATGCTTTTCCTTGGTGAATACACTTAGTTGTCCCTCCTTTTGGAATTTTGTATCCTGCCATGAGGACTGTCCCTCTTACATGTGTTCTTACTGTTCAGGTTATTTATACTTAGAGAGACATCATTTTTAGTTGTCCTGCCTCAGTGCTCGTTAACTGTTCTGTTTACTTGTGCAATTAAACTTCACTCCCTCACTTCATGTCCCTTAATCTCCTGTGTCTCCCCCTCTGCCCTCCCACAACACTGCTTCCGTCATTTCATGTCCCTTAATCTCCTGTGCATCCCCTTCGGAACTTCCAAAAACACTGCTCACAGGCCCAACCATCTCTCCAAGGCCACAGCTGTTTTTCTAAATTACTTTACATTAGCTTCATTAGCTTCTTCCATCACATCATGTCCTTTAATCTCCTGTGCCTGCCCTTCACCCTGCCTACAACACCTCTCGCAGGCCCCCACCACCCCTCCGAGGCCAGTGCTGTTTTGCTAAGTTATTTTACATTAGCTGCTTTTATTTATATAGCGCACCTATCCATGGGCTCGGGGAAAATTGAATAATCACTCCATTATCACAGAATGTTGAGTCAATAGCAGACTCAAACACTGGTCCCCAGCTCACCAGTCGGCAGCTCTTACATCGGCGCTATATCCTTTCCTTAGCAATGTAGCAGGATGCAGTACCATATGTGGCCAAAAGAGGTCCCAAGGGACACCTAATAACAGCCTGTGGTACCTCAACCTCACAAAACAGCTTTTTTAGGTCTCGTAGAGAGACCTATTGCCGCCCATCCACAAAGCTGACTTTTTACGATCCGGATTTTGACGAGTGCATGTGCTCTCGTGCACGAGCTTGCCCGAGCCTTCTGCCTGCCTCCTGCCTTGAAGGCCATCTGCTTCTCCGCCCCCCCTGGCAGCCAAACGCTCTTCAAAGGGTTTGCTCCACGCCCCCCGCCTGCACCACTCTCCATACTTCTCCTCCCACCTCCCACGGCCGTCCTTTCTGCCAGTCTCGCACCCGTCCTCCTCCTTGCCACACTGCAGCCCCCCATGTTTATGACCTACCTAGTTTCTCATTGTAATGCACACAGCGCTCATTCAAGCTGAACAACAGAGGAGACAACATCACATTGCGCACTCCCTGCCACCCTCCTTTGTTGTACGAGTAGTTACAGTGAAGTCGTGCATCAGGCAAGCTGAACTCCTCTTGATGTACACTGCTTTGTTTATGATGAGGTACTCAAGCGCGACGCTTCCCCAGCACGCTCTTGGCCTCACTTCTCATGCACACCCCATATGGTCGTTCCCTCCCACTCGCTCGCACATCAAAGGCTGCTGCTCCCCGCGCCACCCTTCCCCCCCACACCTATGCTGAGAGCTTGTTGTTGTCCATATTATTCATAAGACATTTCTCCGATGTGCAAGCTAGCAGAGAAACCCCTCAGACGGTTTAAAGACTGACTTTGCTTCATCTTCTATTCATTTCTACCAGCCGCTGCGTTAGTGGAATACGGAAAAATTGTTGGGGGGTGTCTGCGTCCCTTTTCTTGTAGTTGTCTGGTGACGTGCTCAGAGGTCTTCTTACTGCACGTTCAAAGCAACAAAGACCCCAAAGAAATAAGTTGCATTGCTAGAGAAACACTAGATGGCAGGAGAGCACACAATAAACCAAGTACATTGTTCTTTTTCGAGATCTCACACCGTGAATGCACGGCTAAGAGCGATCGCTTTATGCAGCGGTTCTTCCTGTTTGACTTCTCGTGATCCCCACTTAATTATTACTGGAAATCCCCATTGAGTCGTTATTAGAATCTGGACCCACCCCCAACACCCGAGTCACTGAGGACTTCGCCTAAGCAATTTCAAGTGATTTGAACCTCATAAATACAGAAATAAGCATTCGGCAAATAAATGCACAAACGAAATATTTTACTTTAGCCACAAGCATTTTTTTAACGAGATTTTATTGGGTAGGCCGGTTCATCTCTAATTTCAATTGAGACCATCTCTCTACATACTATATTGTGTTAGACATTCTTGCAGTAGTCTCACACATCAATCTGATAATAACTTAATTTAGACTCGCTCTATAAATTTGTTTATGGGTGCACCGTTTTAACCATTTTTTCATGTTGGGTTAAGTCTTCACAAGGACGTCAGGCTTAGCAGGAACCCGTGCCCCCTCTAACACAGCAAAGGCCGCATCTGTGGTTTCTAGAAATGGGTTCCATGTATAGGATTCATTGTCTGACTTCAGCATGCACCTTCTCACAACCCCTTCGAGCACTGTTATCTTAACATTTGTGTTTCTCTCTTACGATGTCTGCCCTGCCACTATTTACTTGGTCCCCTCACACACCCTCAAACCCTCTCACCCCCTCACACACCCTCACTCACCCTCACTCACCTTCAACCCTCACACACCCTCACTCACCTTCACCCCTCACACACCCTCACACCCTCACACACCCTCACTCACCCTCACCCCCACACACCTTCACCCACCCTCACTCACCCCCTCACCCACCCTCACTCACCCTCCCACATCCTCACACCCTCTCAGCCTCTCCCACCCTCACCCACCCTCACACTCTCACCCACCCTCACTCACCCTCACCCACCCCCCTCACCATCACACACCCTCACATCCTCACACCCTCACTCACACCCTCACCCTCACACACCCTCACACCCTCACTCACCTTCACAGCCCCTCACCCACCTTCACACCCCCTCACCCTCACACCCTCACACCCTCAACCCCTCATCCTCACACACCTCACACCCGCACCACCCTCACACACCCTCACCCCTCACACCCTCACTCACCATCACACCCCTCACACACCCTCACTCACCATCACACCCCCTCACACACCCTCTCCCCTCACACACCCTTTCACCCTCACACACCCTCACTCACCCTCACACCCCCTCACTCACCCTCACACCCCCTCACTCACCCTCACACACCCTCACTCACCCTCACCCATCCTCACTCACCCTCACACACCCTCACTCACCCTCACACACCCTCACTCACCCTCACACCCTCACTCACCCTCACTCACCCTCTCACCGACACACATCCTCACACCCTCTCACCCTCACACATCCTCACACCCTCTCACCCTCACACACCCTCACCCACCCTAACACACCCTCACCCCCCTCACTCACCCTCACACCTCCTCACCATCACACACCCTCACATCCTCACACACTCACTCACACCCTCACGCACCCTCAGTCAACCTCACACCCTCACCCTCACACCCCCTCAAACACCCTCACACACCCTTACCCTAACACCCTCACCCCCCTCACCCTCACACCCCCTCACCCACACTCACCCTCACACACCCTCACTCACTCTTACCCTCACACCCCCTCACCCGCACACACCCTCACCCTCACACACCCTCACTCACCCTCACACCCTCACCCTCACACCCCCTCACCCTCCCAACCCTATCACCCTCACACACCATCATACCCTCCCCCTCACCCTCACACCCCCTCACACACCCTCACTCACCCTCACTCACCCTCACTCACCCTCATACACCCTCATCAGCATAGCATAACAAAACATAGCATGGCATAACAAAAAAAGCATAGGATACACAACCTCACAACCTCACAACCCTCTCACCCTCTCACCCTCACCCTCGCTCTAACACACTCACCATCACTCACCCACCCACCCTCACCCACCCACACTCACTCACTCACCTACCCTGACTCACCCACCCTCACTCACCCTCACCCACCCACCCTTACTCACCCTCACTCACCCTCACCAGCATAGCATAACAAAACATAGCATAGCATAACAAAACAAAGCATAGGATAGGAAAACATAGCATAGCATAACAAAGCTTAGCATAACAAAACACAACAAAACATACCATAGCATAACAAAACATAGCATAACAAAACAAAGCATAGCAAAACAAAACATAGAATAGTATAACAAAGCATAGCATTGCAAAACAAAGCCTAGCATAACAAAGCATAGCATAACAAAACATAGCATAACAAAACATAGCATAACAAAACATAGCAAAACAAAACATAGCAAAACACAACAAACCATAGCATACTTAACAAAACATAGCATAGCATAACAAAACACAACAAAGCATAGCATAGCATAACAAAACACAACATAGCATAGCATAACAAAACAAAGCTTAGCATAGCATAACAAAACATAGCATAACAAAACATAGCATAACAAAGCATAGCATAACAAAACATAGCATACCATAACAAAGCATAGCATAACAAAGCATAGCATAACAAAATATCTCATAACAAAGCATAGCCTAGCAAAAAACAACAAAACATAGCATAGCATAACAAAACACAACAAAACATAGCATGGCTTAACAAAACATAACAAAACATATAATAGCATAGGAAAACACAGCATAGCATACCAAACACAGCAAAACATAGCATAGGATAACAAAACATAGCATAGCAAAACAAAGCATAGCATAATAAAACACAACAAAGCATAGCATAGCATAACAAAATATCGCATAACAAAGCATAGCAGAACAAAGCATAGCAGAGCAAAACATAGCATAGCATAACAAAACATAGCATAACCAAGTATAGCCTAGCAAAACACAACAAAACATAGCATAGCATAACAAAACACAACAAAACATAGCATAGCGTAACAAAACAAAGCATAGGATAGCAAAACTAAACATAGCATAGCATAACAAAACAAAGCTTCGGATAGCAAAACAAAACATAGCATAGCATAACAAAACATAGCACAACATAACAAAACATAGCATAACAAAACACAACAAAGCAGCACAGCTTAACAAAACAAAACATAGCATGGCTGAACAAAACATAACAAAACATAATAGCATAGCAAAACACAGCATAGCATACCAACACAACAAAACATAGCATAGCATAACAAAACATAGCATAGCAAAACAAAGCATAGCATAATAAAACACAACAAAACATAGCATAGCATAACAAAGCATAGCAGAGCAAAACATAGCATAGCATAACAAAGCATAGCATAGCATAACAAAACATAGCATAGCATAACATAGCGTAGCATAGCAAAACATAGCATAACATAACAAAACATAGCATAGCATAACAAAACAGCATAGCATAGCATAACAAAACAGCATAGCATAGCATAACAAAACAAAACATAGGATAGCAAAACAAAACATAGCATAGCATACAGCATCACTCAGCACCACTACAGCATCACTCTGTGGCACCACAACATCACTGAGCTCCACCACAGCATCAATCTGTGCAACCATTCAACAACACCTGGTTCAAATATGTTATCTCAATGTTTCAAGCTTTATTACAAATGTTACAAAAAGATGTTAATATTTGACATATGTTCTTGGATTTTCGTCACAATAAAATACACTGAACATAATCTTCACAAATGTTATTTACAAAAGTTTAAGCTATTGCCATTATAAATTACAATAACTTTATTTAAGTATTAATTATTTAAAAAAATTAAAAACCATTGTTATTTGTAATATCAATACATGTAGGTCACGTAAATACAACACATATTGCATTACAAATGCTATAGGTGTCACATTTGCGAAAGTTATAACTATTGGCATGGTAAATGACAAAGCTATTAATTTTGCTATTTTCAAAAACAAAACCTAAATAAAAAATTTGTCATTTACAATACCAATAGCTCAAACTTTCCTAATACGAGACGTATTGCATTGCAAATGCTTGTTTAACATGCCGTCGGAACTGCCATTTTCACTCCCTGCGCTATGGCTGGGGAATAACCCGCTGAACCATTGCTTCAGCCAGTAATCCTGCATGCTTCCCTGGCAGCAAAAAGCTGCTGAAGGCATCTTTGAGAATTAACGGGTGTTGTGCGGTTTAGCTGGGAATGCTCCTGGAGTTAACGCTGCATGTCTCTGTACCTCTGGAATGTTTTCATAATGGGGCAGAGTGGGAAAAATTGCCATTTAAGCAACTGTTAGACATTTCTTTCCTCTCTACACAGTTACCAGCAATTGTGAAATTCTCACCTGAGTACCTTAACGTGCTCTTTTCACACCGCATGTTTCTGTGTTTTTCCTTTTATATATTGATGAGCTCTGTGCAGGGCCGGCTCTAGGTTCATGTTGGCCCTGGGCAAGGAGCGTAGGTAGGGGGCCCCGGAAGAGGGGGTCCAGGTGGGGCGGAGCGGGCAGGCCAGTGAAGAGGGGGGTCAGGGTGTTTGGAAGTGCAACAGAACCAGAGGCCACCAAATCCCTGCCAGGGGCCGCCACACAAATATGTATCCATCCTCAGAGGATATTATATAAAGGATATATATTGGCGTGGTGGCCCCTGGGGATTTGGTGGCCCTGTGCAGATGCACAGTTTGCACATGCCTAAGGCCAGCCCTGCTCTGTGTTCCTCCTAAACATCTAAAACAGCCACCTTTTTTAAAAAATGCCAATGTTTGTGTTCCCCACTGCCAATGTCAACGAGTATTACTTTATAAGAAGGTGTTACATGAAAGTTGTATAAAATGTTTCCTCAATAATAAACGGATGGGCAGTTTGTTCAGAGGCAACGGCCCTTGACGCCATTGCAGCATTGCTTTCCTGGGCCGTTACCTACTTCCCGTCGGCATATCTGGGAACGGGGGAAGAGGCAGAGTAACCACTCGCATGTGTGTGGAGCCTCAGACTGGGCGCCCTGAGGTAACAGATCATATTTTGTGCTTTAGCAAGTTGAAAATAAATGCTCGCAGTTTAATGTAATATATAGATTAGAACAAAGAATTTGAAGGGGCTTTTAAACAATCTCCATCTTACACATTACAATGTACTACTTGCATAGCAATTGTGCAATTTTAAATGGGTCTCTTGATCCAAATGTGCCCCATTGAGCTTTTCAAACGTGTTGAAGGTAAGTAAACATAAAAATAAATAAAACAAATTTCGTAGCACACACTGCATCACCAAATGCGATGCAGTGTGTGCAACAAAATTCGTTTTATTTATTTTTATATTTACTTACCTTTTAAAGCCCGTAATCCATACATTACTACCCCCCACCCTGCCCCTCCCCCTCCCCACGTCACCGTCCGGCCGGTACTCCCACTACCGACAACGGCTGCTTAACTCTACTCTTAGTTTTTGTAATCCCTATGTTACCCTCATGGCACAATTCTAGAACTCTGTCCATAATACCTTCTGGGGAAACGACTCTCCCTGCTCCTATAATCTTACCCTTCTTGACAAATATTTCACGACTTAGCTCCCAACATCCTTGACGGACGCTTCTACCCACTCACTTTCCAAAATGCCGTCATGGATACCTGATTTAAGTAGAAGATGTCTACAAGGGATTTTGTTTTTTGAAGCACTTAGTATATGTGGTTGAGAACAATTAATTTTAAGGTTCACAAATAAATTGAACCTAGTTGTATCCCTAGGATAACTGACAAGTTTCAGTGTTGTTCAAAATCATACATTCAATCAAAAAAGCAAAAGCAACAGAGGAGAATATAAATATGGCTTTAGACTTTATAAAGCACACAACAAGTTAATTATATTCCAAAAAGATTTTTGTATTTTGAACAAATCATGGGGATATATAGAAATAAATCAGGGTATAAAAGTCATGAAAAGGCTGTACATATAATTTCACAAGTCAATTCATAACAAAGCATCAGCTCCGTAAATTATTAAGGAAAAACCAATTCATAAATGAAAAAAAGGTTTCTTCCAATGCACAAGGGCTAAGGAGATGATGATAGTGGTCGACGTTTCGGTCTTCGTTGTTGGCATCTATGAGACCATCATCAGGACTAATGTTTTTTTCAAAATAAGAAGAAAGCCCCCTATATAAAGATAATTATATACAATTACTAAATTTGTCCACAAAGTGCAAGTCCATCAATTATTCACAGACAAAACAAAACTTGTGTGCAAAACATCAATTAAATAAGCCCCTAGAATCAAAGGCTAAGACTAACAAGCATTTGCAATGCAATAGGTCTCGCATTAGGAAAGTTTGAGCTATTGGTATTGTAAATGACAAATTTTTTATTTATGTGTTGGTTTGGAAAATAGTGAAATAAATAGCTTTGTCATTTACACTGCCAATAGTTTTAACTTTCGCAAATGTGACATCTATAGCATTTGTAATGCAATATGTGTTGTATTTACGTGACTTAGATGTATTGATATTACAAATAAAAATGGCTTTTATTTTTTTATAATTAATACTTAAGTTATTGTAATTTATAATGGCAATAGCTTTTGTAAATAACTTTTGTGAAGATTATGTTCATTGTATTTTATTGCGATGAAAATCCAAGAACAGAAGTGAACTATTAACATATTTTTGTGACATTTGTAATGAAGCTTGAAACATTGAGAGAACATATTTGAACCAGTTGTTGAATGGTTGCAAAGATTGATGCTGTGGTGGCGCGGAGTGATGTTGTGGTGGCGACAAGTGATGCTGTGGCGTTCAGTGATGCTGTGGTAGTGCATAGTGATGTTGTGGTACCCCTGAGTGATGCTCTGGTGGTGCTGAGTGATGCTGTGGTGATGCAATAGATACATAGAGTGAGTGCGATAGATAGATAGATAGATAGATAGATAGATAGATAGATAGATAGATAGAGTGAGGGCGATAGATAGATAGAGGGAGGGCGATAGGTAGAGTGAGGGCGATAGATAGATAGAGTGAGGGCGATAGATGGATAGATAGAGTGAGGGTGATAGAGAGATAGACAGATAGAAGGGTGATAGATAGATAGACAGATAGATAAAGTGTATTTATGTTGCATTGAGTAGAGTGTAAGTATGAGGCATGTAATTATATGGCACTGAGTGGTAATATGGGCAGTGTATATTGTATTCAGTAGAGTGCAATTGTGTGCCATGTAATTATGTGGCACTGAGTGGTATTTGGAGTGTATGTTGCATTGAGTGCAGTGTAATTATGTAGCGTGTAATTATGTGGTACTGAGTGTTAATATGGGGAGTGTGTGTTGCATTCAGTAGAGTGTAATTATGTGGTGTGTAATTATGTGGCACTTAGTGGTATTGTGTGGAGTGTGTGTTGCATTCAGTAGAGTGTAATTATGTGGTGTGTAATTATGCGGCACTGAGTGGTATTTGGAGTGTATGTTGCATTGAGTGCAGTGTAATTATGTTGCGTGTAATTATGTGGCACTGAGCGGTATTTGGAATGTATTTTGCATTGATTGCAGTGTAATTATGTGGCACTGAGTGGTATTTGGAGTGTATGTGGCTTTGAGTGCAGTGTAATTATGTCGCGTGTAATTATGTGGCACTGAGTGGTATTTGGAGTGTATGTTGCATTGAGTGCTGTGTCATTATGTGGCACTGAGTGTTATTTGGAGTGTATGTTGCATTGAGTGCAGTGTAATTATGTGGCGTGTAATTATGCGGCACTGAGTGGTATTTGGAGTGTATGTTGCGTTGAGCGCAGTGTAATTATGAAGCATATAATTATGTGGCACTGAGTGGTATTGTGTGGAGTGTCTGTTGCATTGAGTGCAGTGTAATTATGTGGGGTGAAATTATGTGGCACTGAGTGGTATTTGGAGTGTATGTTGCATTGAGTGCAGTATAAATATGTGGCATGTAATTATGTGGCACTGAGTGGTATTTGGAATGTACGTTGCATTGAGTGCAGAGTAATTATGTGGAGTTTAATTATGCAGCACTGAGTGGTATTTGGAGTGTATGTTGCATTCAGTGCAGTGTAATTATGTGGCGTGTAATTATGTGGCACTGAGTGGTATTTCGAGTGTATGTTGCGTTGAGCGCAGTGTAATTATGTAGCATATAATTATGTGACACTGAGTGGTATTGTGTGGAGTGTATGTTGTATTCAGTAGAGTGTAATTATGTGGTGTGTAATTATGTGGCACTGAGTGGTATTTGGAGTGTATGTTGCATTGTGTAGAGTGTAATTATGTTGCATATAACTATGTGGCACTGAGAGGTATTTGGAGTGTATGTTGCATTGAGTGCTGTGTAATTATGTAGCATATAATTATGTGGCACTGAGTGGTATTGTGTGGAGTGTGTGTTGCATTCAGTAGAGTGTAATTATGTGGTGTTTAATTATGTGGCTCTGAGTGGAATTTGGAGTGTATGTTGCATTGAGTGCAGTGTAATTATGTAGCATATAATTATGTGGCACTGAGTGGTATTGTGTGGAGTGTGTGTTGCATTCAGTAGAGTGTAATTATGTGGTGTTTAATTATGTGGCTCTGAGTGGAATTTGGAGTGTATGTTGCATTGAGTGCAGTGTAATTATGTAGCATATAATTATGTGGCACTGAGTGGTATTGTGTGGAGTGTTTGTTGTATTCAGTAGAGTGTAATTATGTGGTGTGTAATTATGTGGCACTGAGTGGTATTTGGAGTGTATGTTGCATTGTGTGCAGTGTAATTATGTTGCATATAACTATGTGACACTGAGAGGTATTTGGAGTGTATGTTGCATTGAGTGCTGTGTAATTATGTAGCATATAATTATGTGGCACTGAGTGGTATTGTGTGGAGTGTGTTGCATTCAGTTGAGTGTAATTATGTGGTGTTTAATTATGTGGCACTGAGTGGAATTTGGAGTGTATGTTGCATTGAGTGCAGTGTAATTATGTAGCATATAATTATGTGGCACTGAGTGGTCTTGTGTGGAGTGTGTGTTGCATTCAGTAGAGTGTAATTATGTGGCGTGTAATTATGTGGTACTAAGTGGTATTTGGAGTGTATGTTGCATTGAGTGCAGTGTAATTATGTGGCGTGTAACTATGTGGCACTGAGTGTTATTTGGAGTGTATGTTGCATTGAGTGCAGTGTAATTATGTGGCATGTAATTATGTGGCATTGAGTGGTATTTGGAGTGTATGTTGCGGTGAGCGTAGTGTAATTAGGTAGCATATAATTATGTGGCACTGAGTGGTATTGTGTGGGGAATGTATGTTGTATTCAGCAGAGTGTAATTGTGTGGCGTATAATTATGTGGCACTGAGTGGTATTGTTTGGAGTGTATGTTGCATGAGTGTAGTGTAATTATGCAGCATATAATTATGTAGCACTTAGTGGTATTGTGTGGAGTGTCTGTTGCATTCAGTAGAGTGTAATTATGTGGTGTGTAATTATGGGGCACTGAGTGGTATTTGGAGTGTATGTTGCATTGTGTGCAGTGTAAATATGTTGCATATAACTATGTGGCACTGAGTGGTATTTGGAATGTATGTTGCATTGAGTGCAGTGTAATCATGTGGAGTGAAATTATGTGGCACTGAGTGGTATTTGAAGTGTATGTTGCATTGAGTGCAGTGTAATTATGTGGCGTGCGATTATGTGGCACTGAGTGGTATTTGGAGTGTATGTTCCATTGCAGAGTGTGTGAGGGTGATGAGTGTGAGGGAATGGTGGCATGCTGCGCTTTAGATGAATATGTTTAAAAGTAAAGTGTGCCATACTGCGATTGCTACAATAGTTAATTGTGGATGCGTTAACAATTGATGTGCGCACTGATGGCTGGTGGTGTGTGTGCCTGTAGAAATGGTGCACTAATGGCTGGTGGTGTGTGTGCCTGGTGAAAGCATGCACTGACGGCTGGTGGTGTGTGTGGGCCTGGCCGACTGGTGGTGTGTGTGCCTGGTGGAAGCGTGCACTGATGGCTGGTGGTGTGTGTGCCTGGTAAAAGCGTGCACTGGCGGCTGGTGGTGTGTGTGCCTGGTGAAAGCGTGCACTGATGGCTGGCGGTGTGTGTGTGTGTGCCTGGTGAAAGCGTGCACTGACGGCTGGTGGTGTGTGCCTGGTGTAAGCGTGCCCTGATGACTGATGGTGTCTGTGCCCGGTGAAAGTGTGCACTGACGGCCGGTGGTGTGTATGCCTGGTGAAAACGTGCACTTATGGCTGGTGGTGTGTGTGTGCCTTTTGAAAGCATGCACTGATGGCTGGTGCTGTGTGTGTGCCTGGCCGGCTGGTGCTGTGTGTGCCTGGTGGAAGCATGCACTGATGGCTGGTGGTGTGTGCCTGGTGAAAGCGCGCACTGACGGCTGGTGGTGTGTGTGCCTGCTTAAAGGGTGCACTGACATCTGGTGGTGTGTGCCTGGAGGAATAGTGCACTGACGGCTGGTGGTGTTTGTGCCTGGTGAAAGCGTGCACTGACGGCTGGTGGTGTTTGTGCCCGGTGAAAGCGTGCACTGATGACTGATGGTGTGTGTGTGTGTGTGTGTGTGCCTGTTGAAAGCGTGCACTGACGGCCAGTGGTGTATGCCTGGTGAAAGAGTGCACTGATGGCTGGCGGTGTGTGTGTGTGTGTGTGCCTGGTGAAAGCGTGCACTGACAGCTGGTGGTGTGTGCCTGGTGAAAGCGTGCACTGATGACTGATGGTGTCTGTGCCTGGTGAGAGTGTGCACTGACGGCCGGTGGTGTGTATGCCTGGTGAAAGCGTGCACTGTTGGTTGGTGGTGTGTGCGTGTGCCTGGTGAAAGCGTGAACTGACGGCCGGTGGTGTGTATGCCTGGTGAAATCGTGCACTGATGGCTGGTGGTGTGTGTGTGTGCCAGGTTAAAGCGTGCACTGACGGGCGGTGGTGTGTATGCCTGGTGAAAGCGTGCACTGATGGCTGGTGGTGTGTGTGTGTGTGCCTGGTGAAAGCGTGCACTGACGGCCGGTGGTGTGTGTGCCTGGTGAAAGCGTGCACTGACGGCCGGTGGTGTGTATGCCTGGTGAAAGCGTGCACTGATGGCTGGTCGTGTGTGTGTATGCCTGGTGAAAGGGTGCACTGATGGCTGGTGGTGTGTGTGCCTGGTGAAAGCATGCACTGAAGGCTGGTGGTGTGTGTGTGTGCCTGGTGAAAGCGTGCACTGACGGCCGCTGGTGTGTATGCCTGGTGAAAGCGTTCACTGATGGCTGGTGGTGTGTGTGTGTGTGTGTGTGTGTGTGTGCCTGGTGAAAGTGTGCACTGACGGCCGGTGGTGTTTGTGCCTGGTGAAAGTGTGCATTGATGGCCGGTGGTGTGTATGCCTGGTGAAAGCGTGCACTGGTGGTGTGTGTGTGTGTGCCTGTTGAAAGCATACAATGATGGCTGGTGGTGTGTGTGTGTGCCTTGTGAAAGCGTGCACTGACGGCTGGTTGTGTGTGCCTGGTGGAAGCGTGCACTGATGACTGATGGTGTTTGTGCCTGGTGAAAGTGTGCATTGATGGCCGGTGGTGTTTATGCCTGGTGAAAGCGTGCACTGGTGGTGTGTGTGTGTGTGCCTGTTGAAAGCATACAATGATGGCTGGTGGTGTGTGTGTGCCTGGCCGGCTGGTGGTGTGTGTGCCTGGTGGAAGGGTGCCCTGATAGCTGGTAGTGTGTGTCTCTGGTGAAAGCGTGCACTGACAGCTGGTGGTGTGTGCCTGGTGAAAGCGTGCACTGACAGCTGGTGGTGTGTGTGCCTGGTGAAAGCGTGCACTGCCATTTGGTGGTGTGTGACTGGTGGAAGCGTGCACTGACGGCTGGTGGTGTTTGCGCCCGGTGAAAACGTGCACGGATGACTGATGGTGTCTGTGCCTGGTGAGAGTGTGAACTGACGGCCGGTGGTGTGTATGCCTGGTGAAAGCGTGCACTGATGGCGGGTGGTGTGTGTGTGTGCCTGGTGAAAGCGTGCACTGACGGCCGGTGGTGTGTATGCCTGGTGAAAGCGTGCACTGATGGCTGGTGGTGTGTGTGTGTGCCTGGTGAAAGCGTGCACTGACGGCTGGTGGTGTGTATGCCTGGTGAATGCGTGCACTGATGGCTGATGGTGTCTGTGCCTGGTGAGAGTGTGCACTGACGGCCTGTGGTGTGTATGCCTGGTGAAAGCGTGCACTGGTGGTGTGTGTTTGTGCCTGGTGAAAGCGTGCACTGACGGCCGATGGTGTGTATGCCTGGTGAATGCGTGCACTGATGGCTGATGGTGTCTGTGACTGGTGAGAGTGTGCACTGACGACCAGTGGTGTGTATGCCTGGTGAAAGCGTGCACTGATGGCGGGTGGTGTGTGTGTGTGCCTGGTGAAAGCATGCACTGACGGCCGGTGGTGTGTATGACTGGTGAAAGCGTGCACTGATGGCTGGTGGTGTGTGTGTGCCTGGTGAAAGCGTGCACTGACAGCTGGTGGTGTGTGCCAGGTGAAAGCGTGCACTGCCGTTTGGTGGTGTGTGTGCCTGGTGGAAGCGTGTACTGACAGCTGGTGGTGTTTGTGCCCAGTGAAAGCCTGCACTGATGACTGATGGTGTCTGTGCCTGTTGAGAGTGTGCACTGACAGCCGGTGGTGTGTATGCCTTGTGAAAGAGTGCACTGATGGTTGGTGGTGTGTGTGTATGCCTGGTGAAAGCGTGCACTGATGGCTGGTGGTGTGTGTGTGTGTGCCTGGTGAAAGCGTGCACTGATGGCTGGTGGTGTGTGTGTGTGTGTGTGTGTGTGTGCCTGGTGAAAGGGTGCACTGATGGATGGTGGTGTGTGTATGCCTGGTGAAAGCGTGCACTGATGTCTGGTGGTGTGTGTGTGTGTGCGCCTGGTGAAAGCGTGCACTGATGGCTGGTGGTGTGTGTGTGTGTGCCTGGTGAAAGCGTGCACTGATGGCTGGTGGTGTGTGCCTGGTGAAAGGGTGCACTGATAGCTGGTGGTGTGTGTGTATGCCTGGTGAAAGCGTGCACTGATGTCTGGTGGTGTGTGTGTGTGTGTGCGCCTGCTGAAAGCGTGCACTGATGGCTGGTGGTGTGTGTGTGTGTGTGTGTGTGTGCGCCTGGTGAAAGCGTGCACTGATGGCTGGTGGTGTGTGTGTGTGCCTAGTGAAAGGTAGAAGGAAGCGCTATGGACTGTGTGTGAAATCCAAGAAAGAGTTCAGAATGCAAAGGCAGAGGGCAGCACGGGTTACAAGCTGCCTTTGAAGAAGATCAGGCAGCACTGGGCAACCATGCCAGCATTCCAAGGAGCAGACGGTCGTTCACGTTAGAAGTGTGATGCCCTGAGGACATATGGCACTGTGAGGAGCCTGGGAGACACACATAGACGCTAAGTGCCTGAGGAGATAAGGAGCGGAAGGAATTCCTTTGAAGTGTGATGCCGAGGCTCGGGAGAAAAGCGCGTGCACGGGCACATGCACTGTGCGTTATCCGTCTCCCAAAGCCCTTGGTTTTAAGAGTTGGTTTCAACACAATAGTTTCGAGTAATAAATTAATCGACCTAAAAATCTCTCCACTCTTTTAGATTGGTGGACAGAACTCTCCTCTCAAGTATAACAGTAACAGTAAATTGCGATTCCTTTAATGCAATGTAGGAAGCATCCAAGTTGTGCGAATTTTGGCTTAAGGAATCGCAAAATACCACCAACTTCAGGTTGGTGGTAATTTGCGATTTCTGTGAAAAATGCACTTTTTGGCATTTTTCAAAGTGCCATGTGGGTCACATACATGCCCTTAGGGCATGTATGTAGTCCACATGTGCAAGAAAGGGGCAACCTCTATTATGACCTATATTCCTTTATACATGAGCAGTAAAGTTGCTTCAAAATTACATACAGGATGCTGCAAGAAACATGAATACATTCACTTAGACTTAGTATTGATATTTTATTTCTTTCATTTTTTTTCTTTCATTTTCATAACAGTTTAGTTTTTTTCCCTCATTTTTTAGTGATTGTTTTATCAAAATTACAATACAGTGACATGGTAACATATGTACAAATCAGTTAAAATGCAAGATTAAATCATATCGAGACAAACACGCCTACACAATACATATACAGTTATTTTCACTCATACCAACATTCATACATACTCAATCTTTCATACTAATAGTGCTGACATGACTAACACAACACACTTGTAAGTGAGGGTCTCTGGTGCGTACGGCCGTACGCACCAGAGACCCTCACGTACAAATTAATTCAAACTCTGGAGAAAGAAAGGAAAGGATAAAAAAAAAACAATAACGCTTATATAAAAAAAAGAAAGATCTAAAGACTACTGGTCTTAGCGACATCTCGAGGAGTCTACTAGAGGACATTTTTATTTTGTTCTTCGTTTCTCTCATTGTTGTGTGTTGTGTTAGCAATGTCAGCACTATTAGTATGAAAAAAAAACTAAACTGTTATGAAAATGATAGAAAATAAATGAAAGAAGTAAAATATCAATACTAAGTCTAAGTGAATGTATTCATGTTTCTTGCAGCATCCTGTATGTAATTTTGAAGCAACTTTACTGCTCATGTATAAAGGAATATAGGTCATAATAGAGGTTCCCCCTTTCTTGCTGTTGGTTTGCCACTCCCTCCTCTAGACCTGACATAACTTTAGGGAGTACCCTTTTTTCCATGCTTTTTGTAGTCCACATCTGCACACATGTTAATTTCAGGAGTGCAAAAGGGTGTCCTATTGATACCCTTGCAACCCTTAAACTGCATTCTCAATTTGCGATTCTCTAATTGAGAATTGAAAATTGAGACTGTCTTCCCATTTATTCCTATGGGCCTTCTAGCCCATAGGAATGAATGAGAAGATATTCCTTATTTGCGAATCTCAATTTGCGATTCGCAAATAAGGAATAAGTGTCATTCACAAAAAATGTTGCTAATCCTACCTACATTGCATTTTGCGATTCTCTAATTCCGATTCCCTAAAAATAGCAATTTGAAAATCGCAAAACGCAATTTACCTACATATGGCCCATAGTCCTGCCCAACCAGTTTCCTGATTAGTGATTCCACACAGGTGTAATCATAGGACGCAAGAGATCAAGTTCTTATTATAGCACTCCAGTTCAAAAAATCGTGCCAGATCTTAGTATGTGTACCGGCCTCGGTTCCTATGTCCATTTTGCAGATGGTTTTAACCACCAGGAGCCAGTCCGCACCCTGAGGTGGTGCAGAATCTATCCTTTTTAGGTTTCGCCTCGCCGAAGGATGCGCTCTGCGCATCTTTTCGGCGCAGGCGAAATCCTGTTGAGAACCGTAAGGTGGCTTTGTTCGGCCCTCGTCCTTGATTGGCTGGCTCCGTAAACGGAGCCTTGCCATTGGACGAGGGGCCTGTCCGTCAATGCCGGACCAGACACGGGGGCGTTCCCGACATTCTTTGGCTTTTGCCGACGTCACGGGACGCCGGGAACGCCCCCGTGTCTGGTCCGGCATTGCCGGCACCTCCCTTGCTCCCCCTCCCGCTTGTTGAATCAGTCTGAGGAGGACTACCATTGGCTTGCCGTCTGCAGTTTCTCTCACTACCTAAAAGCCTTCTGTAACCCTTTGAGAGGCGAGCTTCGAGAGTTGCCTTCCTCCCCAGGAGCGGTGCCATGCAACACTGGCGACGTGACAGGTACGGTACAGTAATCCGTTGACACGGTCTGGCGTCCTTGACGGTGCAGCTCGGGCTCGCCAGGGGTTGGAAGAGACCGCGCAGTAAACTCTCCGGACAATCCTTACTTTAAATATGCCGTCCTGCTCGTCCGACTGCTGCCTTTTACACGCTGTCGAGGTAAGATTTAAACATTAACGCGCCGCTCACGGTTTCATACCCTTGGGGAAATGGGTTGGCGGGAGGTGAAGTGGTGGGAGGGCGATGGAGGAGGATTTCAACCTACGTAGTTTGCTTTAAGAGCTGTGGGTGTACGCTCCAGAGCAGCGTGCATTCAACAATATATGGTTTGTGTTAAGGTGCTATGCTTGGAATCCTAACGTCATGGTCGACTCTGAAAATTGATCGGTAGGAGGGCTGCGAGGCACTGAATTCACAATACACCGACGCATTTCTCCATCCCTCCAAAAAAGCCTTTTTTTTTTTAGCGTGACGCCTTTTTCATCGTTATCGAGGCCTCCTTGAAAACTGTGTTGACTCCTACAAATGGTATCTTTAATAATGTTTCTGACAAATTCGAGACGTCACTTCTGCTGGGAGAATCCGTAGTCTGAGCCGATGCAAGAGTTAAAGTAATTTGTATGAGCGGGTAACTTACGCAGCCTAAGGCACACATAGGAAGTAGAAGCATATTGTATACAAAATTTCTTCAAATGTTCCCACTCTTGTTAATGTATAGAAGTTAATGCCAAACCACTAAGCTATGAAAAACGGCGGATGCTAATGTTTAGAAACTGATTTGACGAGGCAGTGCGGAAAAGTATTTTTTTTGGTCTAAATTGTCGTTTTGTGTTGCAGGTTGTGAAAATCGCACATCTTCTGTTGCAGGCCCTAACTTCGTTAAATGAGTTCCCGACAGAGCGACCGCTAGCTTTCTTGCCCTTCCCAAGTGGATGACTGAATCTGCATTGGTTTGTCACGCTTCCTTTTGTGGTTTAAGGCCCATTTAGTCAGCGTTTTCCTAAAACATTTGCTGTTTATTTTTTCGTTTATGAAGTTCCTATACACACTGACTGTTCTCGCCATTTCAACTATGTGCTCCATGTTTACCGTGTTTCTTTCAGTCAAGGCATCTTTTTGCAGTTTGCCTGACTAGATCCTTTGACTCTTGTAAGGGACGTTTAGGTTTTTATACCCATATGCGTCACAGTTGCGTCTTACTCTCGGAACGGATTACTTATTACACCATAAGAGATATTAAACCTTGCTAAATGGCTCAGAGTAGAGCTTTTCGGTACTATTTTGGAAATCACTAGCTTGCTCCCAGACCCTCAGGTCCCCATTTCATGTCGATCGGAAATGTAAGGGGTTGGGTGTGGGAGGAGAGCAAAGGGTCCGGTAATTTGTGGAAGAGTTTGGATATCACACATGTATGGGTGTATGTGTATATATGGGTGTGTGGGTGTATATGTGTATGGGTGTATGTGTGTGTATCTATATAAATATATAAAAATCAGAACATTTTTGCTGTGCATACAGTGCAATCCTTAATGGGTCCCTTGTCACTTGGTGTCTGTTAAGTTTCAATAAAAACTTCCAAGACGTTAAGACTTCATATTTATTGCAGTCTAGTTTAATTCCTATCCAGTGTCCTAGTACCTGTCCAACTCCGATTGCTCATGAGGTTGTGCAAACACTAATTGCATACTTCTCGAAGAACAAGTAGGCCAAGTACAGTTACTACAATGCACCTTGCCATGTCTGGTGCCAAGACTTTTCAAAACGCAGCACACTCATAACTGTGTTGATACAAAAGAATATAGCATGTCATGGTGCAGTTTGATAAAGCGCAGTGTCACACAGTGGTAATGGGAGAATCCTCATTGAACAGTTGTGGAACCCAGGGCCTTCATTTAGCATGGGTGGCCGCCAATATAGAGGGGCGCAGGGAGCTGTGTGCATTAAGTTAATGCCAACAGCATCTTGCTTCAGCCTTATCCATGTGTGCATGTTTCTGTCTGATTTTCCAGTTTAAAGTGGTTCTAATCCCTCATTATCACACAGTGAGCACTGTTTTTACCATCCCAATACCCCCCCTTGGCAGCTCTTCACCGTCTCACCCCCTGCTGACACACACCAAAGGCGCCAGGGCCAAGTCAGGCGGAGCTCGAGGGGACGGTGACTCTGCCCCGGGCCAAGCGGCCCTCAGAGACACCGTCCCTAAGAAGCTGCTGCACCGACCCTACTAGCGGTCTGTGTGGGTGAATAGCCTGTATATGCTACACAGGGCTATCCCAAAGGTTGTGATGCCATCTGGACGCACTGCCTTATTTCATTCATTCCCTGGCATGTAGGCACTGGCAGTACTAGACAAGGTCTGAGGGGGGTCCGTCGCCTTACTTTTCATTCACTCAGGTGCTGCGTCTTATAAGCCCAGGGCCCACGAGATGTTCCCCCATTAAAAGCAGAGTTTGGGAGGGGGAGGGGGGGTCTCCCTGTTGGACTCCCAGTCACACCTATCTTTGAGCCGGCGTACTGTGATGTTTCACTCAGTCCGGTCTGGACTCCCCAAACTGTGCTCTCTCGCACCATCACCTGACTGCCCCCCCTCTCCTCCTGCCCTCTTGCTGTCATCTCTCCTCTACCTTCCAGCTCATCTTCCTCCCTTCCTGCAAGAACCCTCCAGGCGCTCCCGTAAAGTGCTGTCATTCAGTCCAGTGCGTTGCCAGCGTTTTGGAGAAGCTGCTTTCATCCAACACCCCCTCCTCGCTTTCTAGCCCCCGCCTGTATCTTTTCCATCCCTCTTGCTTCTCCGGGCGCTTCGAAGTAACGCTATATTCTCAAAAGCGCCATCCAAACATTCAACATAACAATTAAACTCGCGCACCAGCCCAAAGCTGTCAAAAAGTGTCCCAGCTGTGCCGTAGAGCGGGTGACTATGCCCATGCTTCTAACAACTTCACGTTAAACAACCATACCTCTACCCTCCTTTTCAGGAGTTCATGGGCACCCGCTGTCAGGAGGGCATCTCCCGATTTCCCTATAGCGCCCATAAAATGTTTATGCGTACTGCACAGTATCATATTTATTGATTTAGACGGCTATCAATCACATTAAAACTGTGTCGAAGGCTTTACTCACAGATGTGCATGTTCAATCGAGGTGGAAAGGGTTCTATTTTGGGAGAACACGTGCTGTTTGCAGAGGTAGTCATTCTACAATACTCGAAAAGCAGAGACGCGCATAACAGAGTAATGGTGATAGTAAACTGCAGAGCCCGGAGTTAATTGACCAGGCCCTTGTGGAGAGGAGTTATTAGCTAAACCTTTATGTCATCCACCTCGCTGCAATGAACATCTGAGATCATCAGAGATCATCGCCCTTTCTTTTGCACCCTCAGCCCAGAAACAAAAAACTGCCTTAAACCCGCTGATTTCTAATCTCACCGTTCCACAAATCAACCTTGTGTGTGGCTCTGGGTGTGTGTGTGGTAGTAACTGCTGTCTGCTGAGCTCGTCCGTAGGGTACAATAGGTCTCACATTTGCGAGAGATTAAGCTAATGGCAATGTAAATGACAATGCCATTTATTTATCTGTTTTCAAAACTAACACATAAATACAAATTTTGTCATTTACAATGCCAATAGCTCTAACTTATCCAAAGGCGAAACCATTGCATTGTAAATGCTTGTTTACAAATCTCTCTCCTAGCCAGAAGGATCAGGAAAAAGAGTAGGGCCCTCCAGTTCGCCGATAGGAGCATAGTCGGCTGATCCTGAGGGGGTGAGGGCGAGAGGTAGAAGGAGGTGAGGGTGGAGCGAAAGGGAGGGAGATGGAACGGCAAATAGTGAATAGCTAGGCCAGACAGGCGTGGCTGCTATTTTTAGCCAAACAACTGTCACTTACAAAACAAATAATGTATGTTTCTCATGGTGAGAAAACTCCTCAAGACCTGGCTTTTCGAGCAGTAGCAGCATTCCCCACACCAGCGCCTTGAGACCCTCACAGGTGAGTAGAGCGCTTTACAGATGATATGATTGATTATTGATTGTGGTGGGAGCGGGGCTCAGGTCATATTTGGACTCTTACATCTAAGCCGGACCCCTGGCTCGGCTCTGGCTCGGCCCTGGCTCGGCTCTTCCCATGAGCTGCCTGGCTCACCCACCTCTATCCTCAAACCCCCAAAAACTTGTCGCACTTTGAGCCTTTTTTCACCCACTCTGCACACTCACTTACTCCAAACATTTTGGGGTCTGTAGTCAGGTGTGCAAACAAGGAAGGGAAAATAAATAACTAAAGAATGTTTGTGAATGGAACCTGATTATATAGATGTACAGAGGTTACCCCCGTGTCTCACCTGCCAAAGGCCTGCTCTTTGTACCGCCCCCAGTCACTTCTGGCGGAAGTGCGGGTCTCCCACACCAGGGACCACTCATCCCTCGGCTTCTCTCGAAACATCAAGGCCCTGAAGTAGTAGTCCCAGACGTCCTCATCTTTGCCCATGTTCACCCGATGGAAGCCTGGAAGGGACACTTCTGTCAGGGAGGCGCTGCGCGTGTCTGTGGAGGTGTCCGCTGCAGCTCCTGGGTGTGGCAAAGGTGGAAAAACACCTGCGAGTGAGGACTGAGAAACGAAACTGAGACACTCACTCACTCACTGAGCAAACAACTCTTTCAGCGCACAGCTAGTGCTGAAAGGCACCTCGTTTTCATTCTTTTTCACAACTATGTAGGATAGACCGGCATTCATTGCAGATAACTAGTTACATTCCTGGCAGGGCTGACTCACCTTTTCATTCCTCCAAAGCCGAAAGGTGGCATACTGCAACATCAACCAGTGTGCACCAAGATTTCGGAATTCAATGTTTGCCAAGGCCATTGGAATTCTGCAATTATGCGGTTATAATTCCACATAATTAAGGATTTACTTGCTGAGCGGTCCATCTGCTACAAAATTCTCAGATTTTCTAATAAATGGTTTCTAGTTCAAACGGATCCGTTTTTAGAGATAACACTCGACGAGGTGCTTCTCTTTGCCCAGGTTAGCTGCCCTCCAAATGTATTATTTATTTTATTTTATTATATTTATTGAGCTTTATGAAGCGCGAACATGACCCTTTCGGGTATTAGAGATGTACAACTTTGAAGAAAACAGATAAGCACATGCAGGTGACCTTTTAGGGAATCAGAGCGCTGTACATCAGGAAGAATAAACATATGTAAGGATACAACTGCGGTGACTACAAAGGTGAGGGATAGTATGGGCGAGGGTTGACGTGCGTGCTCTGGATTCGGAATGGTCATTAAAAAGTAAGTACACATTTTGGGGGCGGAAGTTAGATGTGGAAACAGGGAAGGGAAAATAAAAAGAGAGTGTTTGTGAATGCAAACGGATGTTAAGAATTTACCTAGCAACCCCAAGCAGCGCTGAATCTCCACACTCTATTAAACTTGATACCAAGGCTTTAAGTGGGATGAAAAAACTGGGGGTCTCTCATAGGGGCGCGGCCATTGTAATTAAGGGCGAGGCTTAAAACACTTAAGCTAAAAATCTGCATTTAGAATAGTGTGTCGCTCGACTTGTATTTTGCTGCTTCTGTCATTGCATCCAGATATATAACACAACAAGTAACATTACACCTACAACAAGCCAGGACTATTGGCTTTGTTAATGGTTGTAAATTGCATAAGATAAATAAGCAGCAACTATGACTTTGTTGTATATCAGTTTGAAAATGTTTCCGTTATTGTGTGTGAGCTTGTGGCAAAAGGATAGAGCTGCTGACCTTCGAGCTGAGAAAGCAGGTTCGGGCCTCATGTCGGCTCCACATCCTTTGATTTAAAACATTAATATGTGCTTGCGTGGTGGAGCTCA
Organism: Lissotriton vulgaris; assembly: GCF_964263255.1. Classification (NCBI taxonomy): domain Eukaryota; kingdom Metazoa; phylum Chordata; class Amphibia; order Caudata; family Salamandridae; genus Lissotriton; species Lissotriton vulgaris. The sequence goes on along the minus strand of NW_028248256.1, from coordinate 20,036 downwards.
TGTAAAGCACTCCAAGGTTGCGCTGTATACAACTAAAAAATGAGTGTCTTTAAACCATAGCGTGCGTGAGTGCGTGCGTGCGTCGGCCAACGGCTGTCACGAGCACTACCTCTGTAGTGATGCGCACGTTCGTTGGCCGACGTGGCCCCGCCCACCCACGGAAGCGTCCGCACCGTGTTGGATTCTACGCCACGCTACAGGGGTTAAAGTTACCTCTATTTGCTACTCCACCACAACAAGTCTTGCAGAGCAGCGCATGCACGCTGGCTCTAGGCTCGACCTAAAAATGAAAAGAAAACGTCTCATTTTTGTTTTTGAAATGCCTCCCATTTTCCTTTAAGGGTACCGGTCTGCATTTTTTTAAAAAAAACATTGATTTAATAAAGTCAAACACAGTCATGGTGGTCTGCTGTCCCCAGCCGGCCTGTGTTTTTAGCAATTCCCAATGGGGCACAAATTATATTATAAAGGTACGTCAATTGCGACCCCATTAGGAATCGTTAAATGTGTCAAAGACACATTAGTACATAGGTGTTTGCGATTACCTAATAGCAATTCGCAAAAATTCATAATTAGGTAAGTGCAAAATAAAACCTACGTATATGTGGCCCAAAGTCCCTTTGATTTGACTCCTCAGCGTCTGACACCCACCCATCCCCTTGAAGAGGTTTAAGCCTGTGCCCAGTGCGACACCTCCTTGTTTTGCACCTCTTGGTGTTATTAAAAGCCACTGATGCCGGGGTCGATCCCTGATCCCCCCTGAAGAGCCAGCCTTTCGCTGGCACGCATCTCTTCATTCACTGGCAGTCCATGCCACTATCACACGAGGCATCACTTATTTTTATAATCATAATAGATGTCTTAATCTTTATTGAAGTAATATTAAAAGCATGTAGACTTTTTTTATGCTGAAATATATTTACAGTGGTGTAAATGTGGTTTGACAGATTAGTACAGATTTCCAGACAGAGAAATAAACTCTTTACATGAGAAATCAAGGATATATTTTAAGAAACAGATACCGCAAAGTTTTTGTTTTACCAATAGTTTGCAAGATTTGAAGCTTTGAAACACAGACTATCGGTTCACTGACCATAACAACGTGACAATTTAATACCATTACAAGGTTGCATGTAAAAACTTTCCATACATATGTTTTTAAGAATCCTATGTCACTTTTGGTAATTTTTTTAATCAAATTTAATCAAGTTCATTTTGCAAATTACGACACGTTTTCTGTATTTCTTTATTTCCATTTTGCAAATTATGACACGTTTTTCTTTATTTCCATTTTGCAAAGTATGACACGTTTTTCTGAATTTCTTTATGTCCACTTTGCAAATTATGACATGTTTTTCTTTGTCTTTATTTCCATTTTGCAAATTATGACATTTTTCTTTATTTCTTTATTTCCTTTTTGCAAATTATGACACATTTTTCTTTATTTCTTTATTTCTATTTTGCAAATTATGACATTTTTCTTTATTTCCATTTTTCAAATTACAACACATTTTTCTTTATTTCTTTATTTGCATTTTGCAAATTATGACATGTTTTTCTTTATTTCTTTATTTCCATTTTGCGCATGATGACACATTTTACTTCATTCCTGTTTCCATTTTGCAAATTATAACATGTTTTTCTTATTTTCTTTATTTAAAATCTTTAAAATTCAAATCTTTATTAAATGTGTGGGTTCCCACAACACACAAACATTTTCTTTAGAAAATATTCTAACTAGGATATTACAATATTCCACAAGTTTATCGATCAACACAGAAAAAATGCAACAAGAATTTCTTTAGGTCCTAGTTTATCAATAGAACCCCATTCCAATATCGGCGCCAAAATTCTCCATGAAGCCCAATATTAACCTCTAATTCTCCCAGATCCAACATCAAGGTTTAACTTCATAATGTCCAAAGTCACTGTGTAAAAGACAATAGTGATCTTACGTCTCTAGAAATCTCTGTACTCCAATGAAATCAACAAAATCACAACTCAGTACGCTAAACGTCAAAATGCCTCAAACCGAATACAAACATTCATAGCAGGCCTGATGACAATAACACATAAGATCCACATGGAAAAAATACAATACCACAGTGAGCGCTACATGCAGTAAAACCCACAATCAGCATTAAACAATCTCAGTCCTTGGAGAAACCACAAGACCTACATCCAGGTCTAATAACACTCCCATCACAGCCTACCGAAGGCCAAGACGATGATCCCGCCAGATAATGAGCCACAAAGACAATCGCCACCAATTCATGGTTTTGTCCCAAATGAAGTCCAACCAAAATCACAAAGTGTCAATCAGTGCCGGCAAAATCCCAATGCTGATATCAGTGCCAACCAGTGGAATGCATTTGGTAGCCATCGAAGAGTGGAAATTCCACAGATGATGGAAATCAATGCTATGAAAAATTACTAAGGCACTATGCATGGCCAAAAATAGGTAGGACTGCAAAATCCTGTATGAGTGCATGGATGCATTGTAATTCTATTATAGGTTTAATATGTTTCTGCAGCGTGTCCAACTGTCTTTTAACTGCTCACTCCCTCTTTACTACATTTACTACCTGTGTTTTATCTGCCAGGTATGTGTGAGAAGCTTGTTAGATGTTCCTCCTGCTTCATTCACTTGCCCTTTACCTATTCTTTGGATTAGGTAAAGTTGCACTGCTACTGCCCATGTTGTAACTTTGTTGTATTGTGAGGATCAACATAATACTTCCCACTACACAAAAATCAAAACTATTTGTACTGCCAGGGTCGTTTTAATGCATTACATCAAAGAAAAAGTACATTCTTATAGGATATCTGAGCAGAGTTTACTTTTGTTTTATGTGTGAAACAAGCAGATTATGAAATGAACTAGAAAAGTGGTTGTTAACTTCTGGTCTGGGGACCAATGGGACCCGTGAAACCTACTCACGGGATCTGCGACTGCTTAGAAAATGAATATTAACAGATTCACAAAGTCTAGAAAATTAAGAAGGAACATGTAGAATTGAAAAATTTTAAACTTTTGGTACATGTTGAGGAATTTGAAATTGGAGGCTAAAAATTAAGTCAGTATCCTCAGTTCGAGTCTTTGGAGCACTGCAAGCGCATCAAACAAAATATACTATGAGCAATGACTGGCCTCAATTAAATTTAGAAAGGCTCCAACCTTCCTATCAAAGTTAAAATATTGATATTTTTTATATTCATTTGTAATTAAATAAACGTTGTCATCATTTATTTGATGAATGCTTGTTTCTGTATTTTTTGCGTATTGTTATGAGGTTCGAATCATCAACAATGTTTAGGCCGCGGTCCCCGGCTTCCAGTCATGACTTAGTGGGGTCCCCATATTCCAATAATGAGTCAGTGGGGTCCCTGGATTCCAATAATGAGTCAGTGGGGTCCCTGGATTCCAATAATGAGTCAGTGGGGTCCCCGGATTCCAATAATGAGTCAGTGGGGTCCCTGGATTCCAATATTGAGTCAGTGGGGTCCCTGGATTCCAATATTGAGTCAGTGGGGTCCCCGGATTCCAGTAATGATTCAGTGGGGCCCCTGGATTTCAATAATGAGTCAGTGGGGTCCCCGGATTCCAATAATTAGTCAGTGGGGTCCCTGGATTCCAATATTGAGTCAGTGGGGTCCCTGGATTCCAATATTGAGTCAGTGGGGTCCCTGGATTTCAATAATGAGTCAGTGGGGTCCCCGGATTCCAGTAATGATTCAGTGGGGCCCCTGGATTTCAGTAATGACTCTGTGGGGGCCCCTGGATTGCAATAAGGATTCAGTGGGGGTCCCTGGGTCCCAGTATTGATTCTTTGGGGATCCCTGGGTTCCAGTAATGATTAAGAGGAGGTCCTCAGAAGTCAAAAGGTTTAGAACCCTTGGTTATGAAGAACAATTTGTAACATTTAAAGCTCCATTTGATGTGTATCAACACCCGCCAATTCTGGCATTTTAGCCAACATCACTTTGCATTCTGGGGGATTTGAACACATAAATAAAGTGTTACAGTATAAACACAAGCACCACGATGCAACATGCTGTTGGATGAAAAGCAGGGCATGGCTGATGTGTGATAGGCACTGGAGTGAAATGCAAAAGAAACTTTTGTTTATGACTTTCTGCCTTTTTTCTTGAGGCAAAAGCAGCCAAATGGGAGAGAGACAGCAAGAGCCTTTCGAATGCTAATAGGATTAGCCAATGGGCTAACAAAGCGTGTGACGCTGACTGGAAATGGTCCAGCAATTGTTGCCCCGCGAGGTCTACCAGTGCTTATATATATATATATATATATATATATATATATATATATATATATATATATATATATATATATATATATGTGTGACAATACCATAATATGACATTGATCCATCAGCCTAAGAAAAAACATACAAATCGATTTCCATCAATCAATCGAAAGAAAATATGTGCCTTATTTTATCAAAGTTCTCCAAGACAAGTAAATCAGCCTGGTTTAATTATGTCTGTAGTTATCAAAGGAAGGACTTAGTGAATCAGTCCCAACTTTTCTAGGTTGCAGGGAGTAAAATTATTTTAATGAGTAATAGTATAATAAGAATTAGAGAGGTTAAGCCACAGCACTTCCACAAGCAAGAGCCACAAGAAGGCTGGTCTTCGGATTGGTCCGTACAAGACTTTGGGATTGTGTCGTGAATGGGAGGAGCCGGTTTTCTTTTGCACTGGAGGGAAAGTAGATTGGCAAAAGATGTCTTCCTAGAAGACCTCTTGCCACCTGGATTCCTGGCACAGATCCCTAGCTGGCAGGCCTCACAGTTCTCAGGCTGGTGTGGCCCATCAAGGCTTCCATACGGGGCGATGGGCTGGAGCTCATCATCATCCACGTCCTCGCCATAGCATGACTCCCGGATGGAGATCAGCAGGTTGTTTAAGATGACGTTGATGTTCTCCATGGTAAACTCTGGATCTTCATAAATACCTGCGCAGCAGCGGTTACACTTCTGCCTCAAGATCTTCATTTTCACAGTCCCTTGTCTTCTCTTCTTTTCCAATTTTGTTTGGTAGATGATCGACACACGTATAGAGTTCCAGGAGTGCCCGCACCAGGAGCAGCAGAACCTGCGGATGGAAAAGGTGGAACAATTTACCAGGTCCTGGAAAAGCAACAGTGTAATGATGTAATGTATAGTGCAATGTCTGCAGGGCCGGCTTAAAGGCTGGTGGCACATGGTGCAACAATCTTTTTGGCTCCTCCCCCTCCAGTGGCCTCCTCCTCAGATTCCCTCACAACCACCTGGCAAAAGTGCCCCTCATCTCTCCTTAGCCCCTCCTCACATACATTTAATTTGTTTTAAAGCACTGGTAAAGGCTAGTTTTACTAATCCACTCAGCTCTCCACCATAAATACATAGCTCTTCTTTGCAGCAGGCATATTAACCCGCTGAGCTACTTTATGGGGAGTCAAAACTGCCTCTAGACAAAACTCTGATCTCTCTCTCTAGCAGGAACATTAATCACAAGAGTTATCTTGAAATTTTTCTTTCCTGTCTGACAGCTGGAGGATCAGTTCCCTCCTTCCAGATCAGCGCCCAGTGCGACCGCACCGGTGACACTTCCCTGAAGCCGGCCCTGAATGTCTGCACAGTCGACAAATCCCCATATACTTTGTTTCACTTACCCATCTCTTTGATAGTAATTTCAGTTTCTGCCCCAGTGAGGAATATATCATACCACAAGATCTATTTACCCTGTCTACTGCTTAACCCGTTTCATGCGCCTGCGATTCTGCGGAAGTGCGGCACTTCCGCAAAACGGGCGGTGCCGCGTCGGCCATTGGCCGACGGCAGCACTGGGCAGGTAGTGCTGCCGTCGGCCAATGGCCGACGGCAGCATGGAAGGGGATAAACATGTCAAGGTTATTTTGCTTTTAGATTCATTTAATTTAATTGGATTTTTAAATGAATTCAATTTTATTTAAACTAACTCCAATTAATTCCATTAATATTCAGGAATAGCTTTTAAAATATGTTTGTGTTCAACTGCTGAAATTCTTTAAGATCCATATATGATATAGAGGAGTGGTTGTTGTTTTAGATCATCGCTGCCAGAGTTAAGGCCCGGTAATCTAAAACTTATGTAAAGGTTTATATGTCCAGGTCCATCTTCTTTAGCCCGATGTGATCTCATCTACCTATTTATTCATTTATTTATTTGTAGGTTTATATAGCGCTTGAATCCACTCCGACAGGAGTATCTCTGCGCTTTTTGACCGGTAAATCAGCAAACATGATATGAAGATGGAATTAGATTTCATTTTTGAATAGAACAGTTTTTAGGAGTTTACGGAATGTTAGGTGCTCTTTGCATTGTCTTAAAGCCAGGGGTAATTTGTTCCACAGCTTGGGACCAGTGGTAGACAGGTCTCTACCTCCGTGTCTGACCATTTTGACATGGGGGACCACGGGGAGGAGATCGTTACTTGATCTGAGGGATCGTGCTGGAACATAAGGAACAAATCTCCGCTCAAGATAGATCGGCCCCTGTCCATTCAAGCACTTATGGATCAGGCAGCATATTTTGAATTTTGCCCTTTGTCTGATTGGAAGCCAATGTAATTGTTTAAGGAGGGGCTTGGAAGCAGTTCTCGGGGAGGCATTCAGAACAAGGCGGGCTGCCGTGTTCTGAATGACTTGTAGCTTATCCAGCACTCCTTCGTTGGCAGAGAGTAACAAACCGTTACAATAATCGATCCGACTCAGGATCAGTGCTTGAACGAGGGTTTTCCTTACTGAGTCAGGTAGGAGTGGGAAGACCTTTGCGGAGCAGACCGATGGTGTGGAAGCATATCCCTGAAATATAGCTGGTGTGTTGTTTTAGTGACAGGTCGTGATCGAGCCGAATTCCCAAATTCTTCACAACCTGTTTAGGTTCAGGGACTGCTCCTAGTTCTGATGGCCACCATTCCGGAGTCCATAGTATTTTAGCCTCCCCAAATAACATGATCTCCGTTTTGCTGACGTTACATTGGAGATAGTTGGTAGACATCCATTTTGCCACTTCTTTCATGCCTGACGAGAATGAGTTCCTAACCTCAGTGGAAAGAGTTTTGAAGGGGAAAAGGAGCTGCGTATCACCTGCGTATGATACGGGGACAAAACCGTATCTACGCAATACTCCTGCCAGGGGTGCCACATAGATATTAAAAAGAGTGGGGCTCAAACATGAGCCCTGTGGCACCCCCTTGGAAATCTAGCCGATGAATCCCTTGAAATGCTGCAGCCTCTTGGTTTGTTACACACGCCTACTGGTATTTGTGCGCTTTATAAGTTGTTTTAACATGACATAACCAGAGTGGCTACCAATCTGGAGATGAAATCTAAACCATTCCCATCACAGATGGAAATAAATATATCATAGCTTCTTAAGCCCTCCACAAAAATACTTTTTTGTTTGTGCAGCTGTCACATATCTTTGCTTTTCCATGTTTTTATCTTTCTTGGTGATGGAGTTCAAAGATGGGTCTGGGACCTAGAGCAGGATTTTGGTTGTGTATGACGTGCAGCATTCGCACACAACGTTGTCTATGAGCTTGAAGGGGCATATTTACAAGCCCCTTACGCCGCTTTAACGCTGCTGGTGCGTCTCTTTTGTGACGCAGCGGTGGCGCAAAAGATGCACCATGGTGTGGAGTATTTACAACGTGACGCATCTCCCAGATGCGTCATGTTGTAAAGCCCTGCGCCAGAAGAGGCGTACCATCGCAGGGGGAGGCTTTCCGGCGCAGGAACGCCTCCCAAAAGTGGCTGAGTGAAATCTACAAGATTTCACTCAGTCACTTTTGGGCCCATGCTTGCGTCAAAACCCTGCGCCTGCTTGAAGCAGGCGTAAGGATTGACGCAGCATTATCCACATAGGGCCTCATTGATCATTGCTGGAGCTGCTTCGCACTTGAGACGCAACTCCAGCAATGCGCCGCTTTTATGGCAGAGATACGTGACACATCTGTGCCGTTTTTGCCCCATGGTGTGCCGCATTGTAAATGCGGCGCACCATGGGTGGCGGAGCTGCGGCGCACAATAACTGGCGCATCCCTGGGGATGCGCCAGTTATTGTAAATCTGCCCCCTAGTTTCCAAAATGCAGGGGGTAGCTAAAGTGACATCATGCACCAGTTTGCCCTTGATGGCATCACCGGGTAGACCCACTTTCCACCCTTAGTACCTCAAGACCCTTGAATCTGCTCTGGTTTTCTAGAGGAAGGGCAAGGACAATGTAAATTATGAAAAGTAAATATATCTTTTATATATCTTTTAGAACCCTATTTGCATTCTGCTCCTGCTACTTCCATCATGAGCCCTAAGAACAGGAGTAGCAAAGAGTGCCTATGTCCACCACTACTCTCCTTCATTGCAGTTTTAAGGCTATCGCGTGCAAGATGCCAGAAGCTGTGCAGCTCATCCATGCTTTTAATGGTATATTGGCAAAGATCGAAGTTAGGCACATGCTAGGGTGATCATGCGTCCCGGATTTGCCTGAACAGTCCCAGTTTTTCACCAGCTGTCCAGGCAGATTTTGGCAAATTTGGCTCATGTCCCGGTCTATAGAGGTGGTCGACTGAATCCAGAGAGAGGCACTTTTTGGGTGTTCTTAAGCTGTGCTAGTTATCAGCTGTTATAAGTAAGCAATTTAATCAACAGGTATGATGCTGCTTTTAGAAATTACATTGTATTTATTTTCTTAGATCTGTGAGTGGGGGTGAGTGTTTTGCCAATGTGCAGCATTCCGTCCATCATCTTGTGTGTTTTGCTATCTGTTTAACTGTGGCATATTCTTATGAAAGTTCCATCGTAAAGCACATGAATGTACCGTGTTAAGATGCCCGACAGTTTATGAGATATATGTGAAGTTCTCTTGCCGTAATCAAGGGTGACACCAGGGTGACGGCAAAATAGTTTAAATGGCGTCCTCGCAGTGCATGAAACTGACACTGACGAAGGAAACGAAACGCGTCTGTCTAAGGCTGCTGATGGCTAAATAAAGATCTGCTACACTACCCCGGCGGAGTGCTTGACTTCTTTTGAAAAGAAGGGAAGTTGATTGGAGCTTCGATGTTGATGTGGGGCACCACCACAGAAAGCACCCGCCTGTGAGTGCACTGGTTGGTCGGTGCGAGTGGAGCTGTGATATATATATATATATATATCGCTTCAATTGCTGTAATAAGTGGATTATTAACGATGGAATAATTGAAGGATCACACTGAGACGGCCCGCCTCGACTTAGAAAATAAACACGGACACAGTCAGATTTTGCGTAAGGGATTTCCCCGTGCACTTCATGCCGATCAATGTTTTGCCAGGAAGACAAAAAGAAAGTCGGGATGGTAACGAAATTCACCTTGAGAGACGCTGCAACCTTAAACATAAGCCGCAAAATGGAACTATTCCTGGGAAAGGCTACGCAATGTACGGGAGTTGCGGTGACAATAAAGGTTGAATTTTGCCAAGAACAGCATTGAAGTACCAAGTAGGTTAAAAGAAGGCAGTGATGATGCATTCTGGGGATTGTAGTCCGAGAGCTACAATCTAAGACATTTGGGAAACTATGCAGTGGTAGGACACAGTGATAACGAAAATACTTTATTTTCGAAGGAGTTTCCTTATATGAAAAAATTATGTTAAAGCACTCACTGCCGCCTTAAATCGCACTGGTGGACATAAGTCCCTTTTCAATGTTTGGAGTTACGTTTAAATAAGCTAGCTAACCCATCCAAAGTGACTGTGCATATGATTAAGTCTCGATAGTGGCGAAACGCGTCATGCTGCTTCTGTCTCCAATAAAGATCTGAACAAACGCTTAAGCATGCTGCAGTGGCATGTCTCGTGTTGCAAAGAGCAGCATATATATATATATATATGCGGTCATTGACTGCACTGTGGCAATGTGTACTCACACATTTGCTCACGCTGAATTGATCCCTGATGTCTGAAGGGTGCTGCAGCGTGGAGACCGGAGGAGAAAGCAGAATTCGCACTAACATGGACTTTGGAGTTTTGTGCTGTATTACGTTGCTGTTCCCCTCGCAATACCTCCCCAACAAGAACAAAGCATTTTGGGACATGTAGGCGCCTGCCACTGGGCGGCCCACATTAGGTATCAGCGCAAGTGACTCACCTGGGGGAGGAGCATCTAAACACCTATCAGGACGGGGCAGGGTATTTTAAACCCGTGATTGGGAACCTGCATCCTGATCACACTCCGGGCGCTGAAGAAGGCTACGACGCTGGAATGCATTCGCCATTCTGTGTGAACTGTGAATAAATGCTGGCTCCGAAACTTCCCCTGTGTGGCCTCTGCTCTTTCTTCGAGGGAGTTTGCTTTGATATATATATATATATATATATATATATATATATATATATATATATATATATATATATATATACATATATATATATATATTTACAATGTCCTATGATTACTATCCAGATTTAATTAAAATCACTAAATAACGTTGTTTATCAATATTTATGTTAATTTTTAAAATTAGGTACATAGTTTTGTTAGGGACATATTATGCTAAGTTTACTTTACTGTTACTATTTTAATTTAAACAGTCTTAAAAAATGAGACCGGGGCCTCGCCCTTAGCGAGTTGCCGGCGAGACGGTGTCGGCGGCGGCCTCGGGTGGAGGTCTGGGGCCGGCCGGAAGATGCCGATGTGCGAAGAGCCCGGAGGCACATGAACGCGCCTGGGACACTCGTCCGGTGCTCCAGAGGTGGTGTGCGGCAAGTTGTGGGGTGGGGACGCCGTGTCTGGTGGCTCCCCCCGTTGTTGCCATCCGGCCGTACCGGGTTCCTTCACTTGGTGGCGAAGAAGGACTTTGGTGGAGCGGTGTCACCGGCGGTTCCCCCTCCCTTGTAATCACTATTTCAGCGCTGTGGGTGCAGCTTGCGCGCTTGAGGGGGGTCCCGCCGGGGTTCTGCTGTTGAGCTCACCCTTGGAGACGAATCCGGAGAGACGGCGTAATTGTCGCAAAATGGCGGCTGCTGCCATCTTCCGTGTAGGGTCCCGGGACGCCGATTTCTTGCCCTTGCACTCCTCCTGGGCCTGTACTGGTGAGCTCGAACCCACGGTGGGCGACGTCCTGCAAGCTTTGAGGTCCTGGAGGTCGACCTTGGTCCGGGATTCCTGCGTGCGGGGAGAAGTAATAGCCGCCATTATTCCCGGACCAATGCTTGAGGACGCGGATGGGTCCGGTGCGGTCGTTGATTGTTCCCCGCTTCCTGGCTGGGGTGGCGATGGTCCTACTCATGAACGGGTGGAACCGCTGGAGTCCACTGACATTGGTATGTACAGCTGCTGTGAACAGTATCTGCATTGCCCGTGTGAGAGGGGGTCCTATTGGCTGTTTCCGTTGATACTCCAGCAATTTTTCCATGGCCTTTCCTCATCGTCATGTCCTATGCCCACTGGATCAACGTACATAGCGACGATGGCCAAGAAGGGACTAGGATGAACCCGGTTCATTTTGGAGGACTACTGATTGGTATATGGAGTTATGGACTGCCTTACATTGTGATACTTTGTTGATTCCTTTGTATTTGCGTGTGGCTGAACATTTGCCAGCTTCGTTTTGGGTATTACTTACAGCGTAAGTGGGCGGGGGGCGGGGCCGTACCATTTGCTACTGGTTCCTCTCCCCAGGCTCTTTCTTCTTTCTCCCTTTCCTTTTCCGTTTCCCTATATTCTCTTTTTCTATATTTCGGGTTCATTATTAGGGCGACAGGCATGCTGCTGGGGGGGGTAGGCCGTAGCCTTCTGCAGGGGTGCAGGGTGGGATGGGTGGAGTAGGGTCTATTGGGTAGTTCTTTGTTTCTATGGCTCTTTTGTATCCCTTCCTTGGGTCTCCACAACTGTTTGTAACCCCGTGGGGTGTGCTACAGTGAGGGGAGGAATATGTATTTTACGACACATGATACTCATGGCACTTTTTTCTGCTGATTTGTCGCTCCGCCCCCAAGCACGTTTGCGATTTGTATTAATGCTCGCCATTATCATTGAGGGGCGGGTACAATAACGTGGAGTCCGCCTACTTCTTTTCTTCTTTGGTTTTCTCGTTTTCTTATTTCTGGGGTTGGGATGTATAGTGACTGCAGCCTATTTGTTTCCCTGATGGGTTTTATTACTGGGGAATTGCTGTTCAGTTAGTCTCTGGGTACATGTGGTTGGGCGTGGACACTACCATTGAGGAATTATAAACTGACCAATGTTTTGCATACTATGGACCATTCTGACTACTGCTCTTCTGTTGTACTGCAACGAAACAGTTGGATTATTCCCGCCATGTACTCCAGGTTGCTATCTATACGACCGATCCTTTATTCTTTAAACATATAAAATTAACCTCCTCTAATCCTGTGTCGAGTGGTTCTAGTTAGCTGACAATACTGACTTGCAGCGCTTGTAATATCGTCTAACCACTCTGTGCCTTTAATTGACGATGGTGCTTTGCAGTTTTGCTCCGTGGTCGACCCCCGGGTTGTAGGCCCGTATTTGTATGCATCCATTTTCTCAAATAAAGGTTTTCAAAAATTAAAAAAAAAAAAAAAAACAGTCTTAAAAAATAGTTTATTCCGTGTTGATTTTTGTTACACACGCACACACTCTTATATTATAATAATTGATTACAATTGTTTAATTTACTTTATTTTACATTTCAATGTAATAATAATTTAAATGTACTATTTTACAGTCTATATATATATTTTTTAAAACATATTCCTCTCTAGTTTTGGATGATGTTCCCTTCCACGACATTCTTGACACAATAGTTTTCATATTCGTAATATATATGTATAGGAAGACGATATAAAAGTAAACAATATTTTTGAGGCAATATTTATGTGCCTCGATATTTTTGTGCATGATAATTTCTCATACAGCCGTTCAACCTACAATCAGTATAGTGTTAACAGAAACTGTGACTGTCTGAGGTTTATTAAAATGAGTTCCACCTGGTTTCCACCCGGCAAGTAAACGTATCGATTGCTTTCATATCAAGGCTAAAGCCTGGAAAAAAAACCAATACAAGCAGGGCTGTTTCCTCTTAGAAAAATGAAATTAAAAAAGCAAGTACAGAAGAAATCTCTTTGTAAAATTTAAAAAAAATAATCATTAACGAGAAAGCGACAGAATTATCATGTTAAAATTTGAGTCCAGCTATCTTTAATATTTTCCTACTTAAAATATTTAAGTTTATTGGTCCTTACATAGTATAAACACAACAAGGGTTTCTAAAATGAATCTCTTGTACCTTGTAATTGTAAGATCTGGGAGAGGTGGAAAGCATACATTTTCACCACTCAGCATTTCATCCGAGCTGAAATTCCTGTGCCCCTGTGTCTCACCTGCCAAAGGCCTCTTGTGCGTCCCAGTCTTCTACCAGAACATCGGGGTTCCTCTGCATCCACTCGAAGTCCCACTCATCCCTCGGCTTCTCTCTAAACATCAAGGCCCTGAAGTAGTAGTCCCACATTTCCTCGTCTTTGCCCATGGTCACTCGATGGAAGCCTGGGAGGGACACTTCTGCCAGAGAAGCGCTGCGCGTATCTGTGGAAATGTGCGGTGTCTGGCGAGATATAAGGTGTGGCCAAGGGTGGAAAAAACACCAGCCAGTGAGGAGTGAGAAACGAAACTGAGACAGTAATTCAGTGAGCAAACAAAACTCTTTCAACACACAGCTAGTTGTAAAATTCACCTCGTAGTTCCCTCTTTCTCACTATTAAATAGGATAGATATGCTTTCATCCGCCACAGAAGAGATCTTCATTCTTGGTAGGGCTGACGCGCCTTTTCATTCTTCCAAGGTCGAGAAGTGGCTTACTGCAATATCAACAAGTTTTCGCGAAAACTCTGGGGTTCAGTGGCGCCATGCTCATCGGCGTTGTGCAACTATGCAGACATAGGGCCTCATTTATGAGGCTGTGCGTCACTTTTACGCCGCTGGTGCGTCACTTTTTGTGACTATGACGCATCATTGGTGTCGCAAGGAGGGCGCAGTGAAAAGTGACGCATCGCTGTTTTCACGCAGCGATGCGTCACTTTTCATAAATGAGGCACATAATGTTTTCCACATAATTACGGATTTATGAAATGAAATGAAATTAAATAGAGTTTTGTAAAGCGCATTACTACCCGGAGGCCTCGTAGCGCTGTGGACGGGTGGGAAACAGTGACAACAAGATAAGGATTAGTGGAAGAGAAGTGTTTTTAGAAGTTAGCAAAATTTTTGGAGATCGAGTTCACTGGGCAAGGAAAGCGGCACGGAGTTCCAGTCTGATGCCGCGTTCCACGAAAAAGAGCGGCCACCCCATCTGGTTAGTTTAATTTTCTTAGTTGTAGCCAGATAGGTTGTACTGGAGCGCAACGATCTCCGTGGATGGTAGGGAGTGACCAAGGAGCGGATCATTGTGGGACCTTTTTGCCACATAGCTTTGTGCGTTATACACATTGCCTTGAATTTTACTGTGGCCTGTATGGGCAGCCAGTGTAGTTTCCTCAAGGCGGCCACGCCTGAGTGCCTTCGAGTGAGTCCAAGGAGAAGACGTGCCGCCGCATTCTGGGTTACTTGGAGTTTTTTAATAGTACTAACAGGAGTGCCCAGATAAAGGGCGTGCCCGTAGTCAAGGCGGGACAGGATAATAGCCTGGACCATTATCCTTCGGGCTTGAAATGGGAGAAGAGGCAACTTTTTCCTCAGCGTTCTCTTCAGGCCATCGCATGTGGCAGAGTGTTTGGTGGCTTGCTAATTGAAGCTTAAGTTGTTATCTAGCTATACTCCCAGACTTTTGAGCAGATCTTTAGGTTCTGGGGGGGCACCCATGCAGGTCGGCCAATCAATGGTTGTTCTTGGTACACCCAATTTTCCCAAGAACATCAGCTCCGTTTTCTCCCCATTCAGTTTTAGGTGGGACAGGGCAATCCATTTTGTTATTGCTTCTAGGCAACTGCCCAGTTTGTTGGATGTGCCCTCTAGCTGGTTTAGAGTCACCACTAGTTGGGTATCGTCTGCATAGGTTACTATTTCAAAGCCATAGGGACGCACAATCTCTGCCAGAGGCTCCATGCAAACAATAAAAAGTGTAGGGCTTAGAGAGGAGCCCTGGGGCATTCCGCGAGTGAGGGGCCAAGCTTTGGATTGGGTGGCACCCTCTGACACCTGAAACATCCTATCCTCTAAGAAGGATCGCAACCAAGTGAGGGCTTGACCTGCCACTCCAAGATGTTTTAGGCGAGAGATTAAGATGTTATGATTCACGGTGTCAAAGGCGGCACTCAGGTCTAACAGCATGATTGCCGTGGTGCAGCCTTGATCCATGTGCTTCCGGGCTAGCTCTGTTACTGTCAGCAGCGCAACCTCTGTCCCCAATTTAGGGCAGAAGCCTGCTTGAGAGTCATGGAGAAGGTGGTTGGATTCCAGATAGCCAACCAAGATGGAATTGATGTGCCTCTCAAGCAGCTTACTCATCCAGGGGAGAAGGGAGATTGGGCGATAGTTGGCCATAATTGCTGAGTCGAGGTTAGATTTTTTCAATAAAGCCCTAACTTGAGCACATTTCCAAGCCTTTGGTACGTTTCCTGTAGAAATAGAGGTATTCAGGATGTTTAGGATAATTGGTCTGATAGTATCCGCAACCTTCAATAGGTGGCGCGGAGGAGCAGGATCGGTAGGAGAGCCCGATGTCACTTTTAGCATTAATGCATTCAGGGAGTCTTCATTAAGCAGTGGAATCTCCATTAGCTGGCAGATGGATTTTGCGGGGATGTTTCCTGTATCACAAGGATTCTGTTCATTCGATTTAAAAGAAAGGGAGATGGAATGAATCTTTTGAAAGAAGTACTCTGCCTGCTTGTCGCAGCGGCTTTGAGCTTCTTTTGGGTCGATGGGAGTAAGTGTGGTCTTAATCAAGGATTTGGCAATCCGAAAGATTTCCCTCGGGACGTTAGCTGCCATCCTTATCTTTTGTTCATAAAACACCGATTGTGCCAGAGTAATTTCGGCCTTATATTTCTTGATGGATTCCCTATAAAGGTTCCTATCTTGCGTCTTCGTTGTACGTCTCCACATCCTCTCTAATTTCCTACAGCTTTGCTTTCGCTTTTTTTAGTTTGGGAGTGTACCATGGTGCCTCTTTAGACTTAGTTTTTTCCTTAAGGAGTTTCAAAGGGGCCACCGACTCCAGTGACATCTGTATCCACTCATTAAAGTGCATGTTAAGTATGTCTGGGTCGTCCCCTGTAGGTAGAGGAAATGCTGAAAGAGAATTTGTCCATTGGTCGGATGATACCTTCGACCAATTCCTCCCCATTAAAGTGGCACGGGAAAGAGCCATGGGGGGACTCAGAATCTCCCAAGCTAGCGGTACCAGTAAGTGGTTAGTCCAGGGGAGGGCAATTGGAGCACCTACATGAAGCATCTGATCATTGCTTAGAACCGCATCCAGTAAGTGGCCTTTATTGTGTGTTTGTTCGAATCCCTTCTGGATAATTTGAAGGGCTGCTAAACCATCCAGGAGGGCCTTCGCTAAGTGGTCCGAGAGATCATCCAAGTGGATGTTTATATCTCCCAACACCGTAAAATTTGATGAGGATAGCTTGACAACATGGGACGGAAGAGAGTCCATGAACCTGCCTATTTGACCAGGGGGGCGATAGAGTAGTAGGCCTGAAAAGGTTGAGGTGGAAGATAGTTCTAAGGCAAAGCCCATGCTTTCGTAGTCCGGTACTTCAGCTGGAAAGGATCTACATTGGTAGCAATCCCTGAATATTATCCCTATCCCTCCTCCTCTTCCCACTTTCCTATCGATCCTCTGCAGTACATTACTAAGCTGTGATATAAAATTGATAGCCGGGTCTACCTCATCCTTTAGCCAAGTTTCCGTAAGAAATATGGCCTCCGGATTGAGGTTTTCTATGAGGAGTGATATTTCTACTGCATGCTTGGTCAGAGATCGGCAGTTTAACAAAAACATTTTAATAGATGGTCGGGAGTTATCCGCTGGTGTTAGAGAGGGTCTGAGTTACTTGTTGCTCAGCCCATCTGCTACATCATTTTCAGATTTCCTAGAAAATCGTTTTTAGTTCAAACGGATCAAAAGTTTCCACAGAAACGTCACACGAGGTGCCTCGCAGTGCAAGACTTTAATTTTTGCCAAGATTAACAGCCCTCCTATTAAGTTGTTAAGCCGTCTACTAGGGTTAAACTAGTACTAGGGAAGTTTCATTTTAGCCCAGAAAGTACTAATATTGTGGATTAAACTAAAAAGACCATGAAACAATACTGTCACAGGATGTGAGGCTTTGTCCCACATAATTTGCAATTTTCTTGCCTGATAACTCAGTCAACATTGCTGCATCATCTGGGGGCAGATGTATCAAAGCAATCTTTAGTCACAAATGCTGCGATTCGCAAAAAAGCAGCGTTTGCGACTAAAAATTTGCTGAACGGTATGTATGAAGGAAATTGCATAGCAAAATTAAGGAATCGCAAAATTTGCGATTCCTTCATTTTGCGTAAGCATTTAAAGAGTCGCAAATTGCGATTCCTTAAATGCTATGCATCAAGCATTCAATTATTACGATTTCTCCTTAAGAAATCGCAAATTACCACCAACTCCAAGTTGGTGGTAATTTGCGATTTCTTTCACAAATGCACTTTTTGGCATTTGTGAAGGTGCCATATGGTGCAGATGTAAATTTCAGGGGTGCATCAGGGTGTCCTTATGACACCTTTGAAATTATTCTCTATTTACGATTCTCAAATTGCGAATTGCAAATTGAGAATAACTTCCCATTCATTCCTATGGGCCTCCTGGCCCATAGGAATAGCAAAAATAGTGATTTTAAAAAAAATCGCTATTTGAGAATCGCAAATAGGTATTTTGATACATCTGCCCCCTGGTCTAATTTTAACGCATAATTCCAGTGGCCTCGAGGGATGTGATGGACAGCTGAACACCAGACAAACAGCCCTTAAAGATCTCTTTAACACAATCATACATGTGATTTGTCAGAGCCTAAACCAAGTCAGGGTTTAAATGTAAAATTGGTTGCCTCAGGTGCAAAGTCCTACATCTTTACCTGTCCAAATAACTAACCCTCACCGGGGACAGGGGGGTCTGGGGAGCAAGGACTCTACTTAATAAATGAATGTAAGAATATTAGAACATTGGAATGTTGGGAGCTCCATTGAAGACAACGGAGTGCTCCCTGCTTCTACGGGCCGGTAAAGGCCCGCAGACCAACATTCTAATGTTTTACAAAGGCTTCTCGAAGCTCGAGGGTATTTCGATCCCCTCGAGCTTTGAGAACCCTTTGTTTTATTTGTTTGAACATTTTCTGCCCTCTAGTAGGGCTAAAAGATCAGGCACTGGGCTGGGTTCGCTCGTACTTATCGCAGAGAACACAGAAGGTGGCTCTGGGGGAGTTTGTTTCTAAATCCACCAAGATAAAATACGGCGTCCCCCAGGGCTCGGCTTTGAGCCCGCTTCTATTTAATGTTTACCTGGCCCCCCTTTTTACGCTTATCGCCAACTGGGGGATCAAAGCGATCTCTTACGCCGACGATACCCAGTTGGTGTTCCCATACTCGGAGGTATCTGTAAGTGCCTTTGCGAGTTTCAAGGGTTGCCTCCAAGATGTCGCTAGATGGATGAACACAAATAAATTAAAATTAAATGCCGGGAAGACAGAGGTGATCTTCTTCGGCAAAGGCTCGCCTCCTCCTGCAGAGCTGTGGTGGCCGGTGGAAATGGGTTCCCCCCCCTCGCCTAGCCATAGTGCCAAAAACTTGGGGATCAGATGGGATAGCAGCCTATCCTTTGCCTCGCATATTCAGCAAACTGCAGGCTGCTGTTTCTCTAAACTGAGGAACCTGAACAAGATATTGCGGCTACTGCCGGAGGAGTGTCGCAAGACGGTTGTTCATGCAACTGTAACTTCTAGGCTGGAATACGCCAATGGCTTATACCTGGGCCTTCCTGCCTATCTGATCCAACGGCTTCAGATGGTTCAGAATGCGGCTGCGAGACTGCTAAGGCAAATTCCCTTCAAACACTCAGTCTCTCCGCACCTGCGAGCCCTGCACTGGCTCCCAGTGGCCAGCAGGATAAAGTTCAAAACCTTGACTCTGGCATATAGAGCCCTATATGGTACTTGCCCTAATTACCTGAGATCTAGGCTACCCCGATACCACCAATCTAGAACTCTCCGTTCCAACGGGCGGGTGCAGCTTGTGGTCCCTCGGGTAAAAAGAGTACGCCTAGGGGGAAGAACCTTCACGGCTAACGTAGCCGTGTTATGGAACTCTCTTCCCCCAGAGCTACAACAGGCTCCCTCTGAAGCCGTCTTCAAACAAAGACTTAAAACATGGCTCTTCCACAAAATACACTAACTTCCTGTATGTAGCTTGCGCTTTGGGGATCCGCTGCTTTCACAGCGCCGGGACACCTCCTTGTGAGGTAGCTGTTCGCGCTCAATAAATCGCATTATTATTATTATTATTAGTGGCAGATTGTTCTAATATCAATATACTGTGGGGAGCGCTGTATTGGCGCTCCACTCCCAGTTGCACTGCTATATAGGATACTAGATCCATTTACATCCATTTACCATTTCGAGGTAATGTTTATGTAAAAACCGATTATCACTGTTTTTACCAAAGTTTATCTCTATTTCTTCCTTTTTAAGTCCGTTTGTCTAATCCAAGTCCACATATTACACAAATTGCATTTTTACAAGCTTCTCATTCTCTCGTGTGCCCATCCGAGCCTCTACAGGAAAACGATAAAAAAGGCAAATAGTAGTTCCGAGCAGCAGTTCTTTATTCAGACCCAATGCATTTCGGGCAGATTATCAGCCCTTCGTCAGGGGAAACTGTGAATGTTCTAATAGCCTTATAGCCCTTCGTAGAAGGGCTATACCGGCTATTAAAGTCCCGCTCCCTTGTTAAAGTCCCTTGGCTTCAGCTCGGGCCTTTAAC